>NW_027249410.1:0-198780 GCF_030848795.1 Temnothorax nylanderi
CAAGTAAAATATTGTAAGTAACCGCACGTACAGATGAAATTAGTGAGAAATATTTAAACTGGACGGTCCTGCTATTTACCATTGCACCGAGGAAATCGGTCCTCGCATGTAACAATACGTCCTAGAGTCCTAGAGTAAAATTTTGATTTGGCTGTAGTTTGCCCGTATTTCGTGGGCCAACATTTTCGTGTGTTAATTCTTAAATAATGCACCGTGTAGAATATTGCAAGTTCTCAAGTAATAACCAAACGTATAGATGAAATTAATGGAGAAATAGTTAAACTGGACGGTCCTGCTATTGACCATTGCACTGAAGAAATCGGTCCTCGCATGTAACAATACGTCCTGCAGTAAAAGTTTTGATTTGTCTGTAATCTGTCGATATTTCGTGGGCCAACATTTTCGTGTGTTAGTCCTTTAATAAAAGCACTGAGTAAAATATTTCAAGTAATCGAAAGTACAGATGAAATCAATCGACAAATAGTTTAACTAGGCGGTCCTACTATTTACACATTGCAATGAGGAAATCAATTCTCAAATTTAATGATACACTGAGAAAAAATTATTCTGCATTTTAGTAAATATTAGTTGCATACAACTGTTACTCTATTTATTAAAAAGAAGAAAGTTTTTCTTTTTTTATTTTAGAATACTTTTTTCTCAGTAAATACACGTGTACTAATGTATAAAAGGAAAAATTTTTTATTTTAGTAAATGGGGTCACAGTTGTATGCAAACCAATATTTACTAAAATGCAGACATTTCTTTTCTCATAATCAATGTATGTCGTACAGTAAAGGTTTGATTTGGCTGTAACCTGTCGGTATTTCGTGGGCCAACATTTTCGTGTGTTAATCCTTAAATAATGCACCGAGTAGAATATTGCAAGTTCTCAAATAATAACTGAACGTATAGATGAACATAATTAAGAAATAGTTAAACTGGGCGGTCCTGTTATTTACCATTGCACCGAAGAAATCGGTCCTCGCATGTAACAATACGTCCTAGAGTAAAAATATTGATTTGGCTGTAGTCTGCCCGTATTTCGTGGGCCAACATCCAACATTTTCGTGTGTTAATCCTTAAATAATGCACCGAGTAAAATATCGCAAGTTCTCAAGCAACTGAACGTACAAATGAAATTAATTGAAAATATTTAAACTGAGCGGTCCTGCTATTTACCATTGCACCGAAGAAATCGGTCCTCGCATGTAACAATACGTCCTAGAGTAAAAGTTTTGATTTGGCTGTAGTCTGTCCGTATTTCGTGGGCCAACATTTTTACCTGTTAATCTCTAAATGATGCGCCGAGTAAAATATTGCAAAGATTCAAGTAACCGAACGTACGATAAAATTAATTGAGAAATAGTTAAACTGGGCAGTCCTGCGATTTACCATTGCACCGAGGAAATCAGTCCTCGCATGTAACGATACGTCGTAGAGTATAACCTTTGATTTGGCTGCAATCTCTTGGTATTTCGCAGTCCATGATTTTCGCTTTTTAATCCCTAAATTATGCGTTGTGTAAAATATAGCTTATGCGAAGTATACGTAAAATTTGTCGAGGAATAATTTATTTGGTCGGACATGCTATTATCCATTATTTCGTGGAAATCGGTCCTCGCATGTGACGATACGTTTAGTAAAAGTTTTGTTTCAGCTATAATTTTTACTTATGTTTTCATTATTTTCATGCGTTTTTTCTTAAATAATGCACTGAATATAATATTTGAAAATTTCAAGTAACCGAACATGAAATTATTCGAAAAGTATAACTGGTCAGAGTCCTGCTGTTTGCTATTACATCGATGAAATCAGCGAAGAAGTCGAAAAACTTTTTTCTACAGTGTATCGTCGTAGAAGTTTGTATGGAAATCGATTTCTTTACTGTAACAACAAAAAGTAGAACCTCGTAACATTTTAATTGATTAGTTTATTTATTGATGTTAATTATTTTAATTCTAATTTTAATTAAATTGACTAATTTAAATTTATAATTACAACTTTATCAAGCACAACGCAGTAACAATGATTTAACATAACTTTTTTTTAACATAACTTTTAGTAAAAGATAGCATTTTAAAAAGCACACTGTACATTTAGTAGCTTGATGCTTATTCCTTTTTAAATAGTAAAATATTGGTAGATGTTCTTTATTATGAATAAATAATTCATTATGTGCTAAATATATATAAGTATATAAACAGCTTGATTGGACTCTCTAAACATTTTGGATTTTATATTTAAGAATGAATATGCTCAAAGAATGATGATACAACTTAATTCAGTAAAATTGTTCAGATAAGGAGGTCCCGGTTTTTTACATTGCATATATCTAATTACCGGTACCGGTCCTTATAATTCACAAGGAAACACGGTCCTACTTTGTTACGTTACATATCTTTGTATAAACTAGTACCGGGCCTGATAAGTTACCTTTCATATAGAAAATTACTGGGTCGGACCCAGCATGTGCCAAAAGTCCTGGTATGTGTTATTGCATCTCCGAAATGGTCCCGACATTATACAAACCATAAAGATATATGTACATACGGTACATACACATATGTATATTATGTTTAAACGTTTAATACCTATACTTGAATTTATTTGTAATTTAAACATTTGTATACGATAAATTATAATAATAATTAGATATTTGATGATTAGATTATACATATAAAATAATATAGCCTAAAATTTTCTTCATAATTTTTATGAAGAATTTAAGCGTCTTAACAAATGCATAATACATTCTTCGCTATTACTTATTAATAATTTAATATTAATATATGTTTATTAAATTAGTAATGTAATTATATTAATTACTTTTTCTTAAATGTATGTATGAATAAACTGCGAATGCAGTGCTCGTGCTTGTCGCCGCGGAAAGGTAAATGCTCTAAAATGCGACAAACGACACGGATATATCTCGAGAAATTATACGTTTATTTTAACATTGTAACGTATTCTTTAATGTGAGGCATGCTCTCTCGAACAATATTAGACACTAAAGAGTTTTTAAATGCTGCTGCATAATGTTAGACAACGAGGAAAAGGTAGCCGCGAATGCCGACGGGCGGCGTTGGACGACAAATTCGGAGCTTCGAAATACGATACGCGACACCAAATAAATCTCGAGAAATACGTTTATTTTAATATGGTTATGTATTCTTTAATGCGAGGCATGCTCTCTCGAATGTGATTAGACGATAAATAATTGTAACATGCTGTTGCATAATGCTAGCCAACGAGAAAAAGGTAGCTGCGAATGCCGACGGGCGGCGTTGGACGATAAATTCGGAGCTCCGAAATACCACACGCGACACCAAATAAATCTCGAGAAATATACGTTTATTTTAATATAGTTATGTATTCTTTAATGCGAGGCATGCTCTCTCGAATGTGATTAGACGATAAATAATTATAAAACGCTGTTGCATATTGCTAGCCAACGATTAATAAATTCTTACATGTATCTCTGCAACTACCACAGATATAAACATTATTCAAAAACGACATAAAATATTGTAATTAGCGCTAATGTGATTGCAATTGTCATTAATAATACATCTCACATTAGGGAGAAAGCTGTGACAGCGTAAACGACGCTGCTTTGGAAGCAGGCCACTCGTTTCAGTTAGCAAAAACATCGAAATATTTATGAATTTTATATACGGATAGACGTTGCCGTGCACACACACACACACGCCGCACGCCGGCATTTCCGGACTCGGCGATCTAGGTCAAGGTCAATTTAGAAAGTAGGTCAATGTAGGTACAGCTCGTGACAACCGCCCGCCGCTCAAGTAGGTCAAGGCCATGTGTCGCTGGCTTGGCGCGAGAAAAAAAAGTCTTCCCTATCGTTTATCGCAAATATCTGGGCAACCACCCAAGATATAGAGATGATTCAAAAAGGACTGTTTAGTTTATACTCTGCGCTATTGGAATATCTCGATTTTGTTACCAACAATTACGTCCTTCCGTTTATTTTACATGATAAAGCGCGCGCGTACCGTAATAATCGGGCGCCAAATGATTTCTGACTTTCTTAAAACGCTTATATCTCGGCAACCGTAAGTGATAGAAAGATGATTAAAAAAAGACTTTGTACTTTATACTTTGCCCTATTGGTATTACTCACTTATATTACTCGCAATTATGTACTTTCGTTTATTAAAGCAATAAAGCGCGCGCGTGCGGTAAAGATCGGGCGCCAAATGATTTCTGACTTTCTTAAAACGCTTATATCTCGGCAACCGTAATTGATAGAAAGATGATTTAAAAAAGACTTTGTACTTCGTACTTTGCTCTATTGGTATTACTCAATTGTATTATTCGCAATTATGTACTTTCGTTTATTAAAGCAATAAAGGGCGAGCTGGCCAAAAGAATCACGCGCCTCGCCATTTATCATTTTCATTAAACACGTTTATATCTTGGCAATCGTAAAAGACAGAAAGATGATTCAAAAAGCACTTTTTAGATCGTGCTCTATTCTATTAGAATTCCTCACTTTTATTATTGGCAATTATTTATTTCCGTTTATTAAGATGAGAAAGCGCGCAAAATTTTAAGTATTCGGGCGCCAGCGATTTTTTATAATTATTTATCGTCTAATCACATTCGAGAGGGCATGCCTCGCATTAAAGAATACATAACAATATTAAAACAAACGTATTTCTCGCGATTTATTTGGTGTCGCGTATCGTATTTCGAAGCTCCGAATTTGTCGTCCAACGCCGCCCGTCGGCATTCGCGGCTACCTTTTCCTCGTTGTCTAACATTATGCAGCAGCATTTAAAAACTCTTTAGTGTCTAATATTGTTCGAGAGAGCATGCCTCGCATTAAAGAATACGTTACAATGTTAAAATAAACGTATTTCTCGAGATATATCCGTGTCGTTTGTCGCATTTTAGAGCATTTACCTTTCCGCGGCGACAAGCACGAGCACTGATGCATTCGCAGTTTATTCATACGTACATTTAAGAAAAAGTAATTAATATAATTACATTACTAATATTTAATAAACACATATTAATATTAAATTATTAATAAGTAATAGCGACGCTTGAAAGATCATAAAAATTATGAAAAGAATTTTAGGTTATGAGGAAAGCGAGAATCTCGAGTTTGGAGTCGTCTATAATTCCTGAGGAATCGCTCCTGTTACGCGGGAAGCATGTTGAGCGAGGAGGTTGCAGTAGGTATTCGAGCAGCGTTGGAACGGCGCGCCGGGCACGCGACGAGGATGCCCAGCCTACGGCCAATCAGAGCGCTGGCAGGTATGCATAGGAGGGGCAGTAGGCTCCCGCGCTCTGACCAATAACAGCGTGATTACGAGGAGGGAATGTGGGGAGGCAACACCCGCGCGGCGCGGCGCGCTCGGAATACCTACTGCAACCTCCTCGCTCATCATGTTTTGCTGATACATCAGGAGTAATTTCCGTGATTTCGCGGTGCAAAACCTGAGTTTCGCCTACTTTATCATCCGAATTAATTCTTCTATTAATTTTTATTATCTTCTAACGTCTTCGCTGATGCATAATTAAATTAAAGCTAAGTCTAATCAACCGAATTTAAAATAATTATATATGAAATAGGGGTAGAAAAGACCGAAGTAAAAATTGTTTTTTGAGTTTTCGATGCCAATGTGTTGCTTATGTTCGAAAACGTCGAAAAATCGTAATTTTAAAAAATGTCCGTATGTATGTGTGTATGTATGTATACGCTTTTTGTCCGTTAATGCTCTAACTTCCGTAATTTTTTAGATATCGGGATGCATTTTTTTTTTTAATCGATAGAGTATCATGTAAGGAAGGTTGGGATTGAATTTGGCAATGTGTGTGATCGGTAAAACGGTTTTTTTTTAATATTTTAAATAAAATTTAGAATTTTTGCAGAAATGTTTGTGGTTGCTCTAACTTCCGCAAATTTTAAGATATCGGTTTAATTCTAATTTTATTATATTTTTCAGTCTTTTCTACCCCTATTTCATATATAATACTTTAAAATTTAGTTGATTAGATCCAGTTTTATATATAAGGCTTCTATGTAAGTACGGATTCTTCGAATTTTAAATGTTGCTCTAATTTCCACAAATTTTGAGATATCTATTTTTATTTTTTTTATATTCTTCAGTCCTTTCTACCCACGGACAAAGATTGTACTAAAAGAGAAAAATAGATAGAAACATATTTTGTATGTAATTATTTATTTTTATATGAAAAACTTATATTACTGGGTTTCTCCCTTTCCCGTTTTATGCAAGAATAACTAATCTCAGAAGTGGTTTTAATCCTTTTTATTGCAATATATTATAGACGTCATTGTGTGTATTTACGTTCGATAAATACATCAAGTAAAAGGGTTTTATTTGACAAATTTTCTTTTGTTTCCTTTTCGAACTGTTAAAGCGCGTTATGATGTAACGTACAATATATGATCATATAATATATATCATGAAGTTTTCGCTTTTACCGCCAACCATAACACGAATTTTATTATCTTTAATATAGATACTCTTTTTATCGCGCTCTCGTTCTCTCTCTCTCTCTCTCTCTCTCTCTCTCTCTCTCTCTCTCTCTCTCTCTCTCTCTCTCTCTCTCTCTCTCTCACCTAGAGATTAAATATATATTGTACAAAATGAAGATCCGTAAATTGTCGATAGAACTATAATAGTGTATGCGCGCGTACGCTGGATCGCGATAGTTTGCGCGTCCCATTTTAATTTTGTTCCGCAAATTTCATATTCCAAAAACTATCTCATAGTTTTTTTCTTATATATACCTATTATACGACGCACTGTCCAATAAACGGAGAAAAATTGAGGTGGTAAAATCGTCGCTTGCGAAATCTCGTGAAATCAACGGCTACATAATAATCTAGCTTTCCTTTTAACAATTTTTTCGACTATTTTCTCTTATATAAATACCTCATATATGCAAAGCAGGCCTTTACTCTGCGCAAAAACAATACGAATTATTATATAATTAGATATCGTTATTTTCTCATATACGCCTAAACAGATATACAGCTTGCTCGAAATCATCGTTTGAAATCAAGTAATCGTACCTTCTAATATATCACCAGTTAAAAACATTTTATAAAAACATATATAATACGTCCATATATGTTTTCTTTCTTTTGTATAATCTCTATACCCATATACATACATAGAAAAAATAACAAGAAGATTAATTGAGAAATAATTAGAAAAATAACTTTTGCATTGTTCTTTTTTACAAAAAGTAAGATTGCGATTAGATTATACAATATTCTATATATAATTATATATGAGCAAATTTTTTTTATTTCTTTAAACTTTACTTTTTATTTAAGGATGTTCTGGAGGCACTGTCCCAACCAAAAATATGCAGGAAATATTAAAAACCCCGATATTAATTCTCCAGGGATCCAAAGACAAAAAAATGTATATAAATAGTTACGGCAAATCTAATGGAATGTAAAAGACATAGATTTAGTGACCAAAAATAACTGCTACTATTTTTTTTTAAATCTCGAAATAAAAATTTTGTAAATCGTTTCAAATTTTGTTGCTAAATTTTTGTTTGTTGATGATCTACTTGTGTAAAATATCATTAAATTGGTAGGATTTTTTAATGTTTACACTTTTCTCTGTAAAAAAACTCGGATATTAAAAAATTGGTAACTTTTTATCTAAATTGTGAATCGATCTGAAATTTGGCCCCGAGCTTTGAAAGAGATTACAGAGTATGATATTAAATTTTCATCAACTTCGTAACATTTTGACAAACTCTCCAGAACACCCTTAAAAAATAATGCGAAAATGGTCTTTTTCTTCCTATTTTTTAATTCTTCTTCTTATTATTTTTCCAGTATATACGAACAGAGATTATACAAGAGAAAAAAAACATGTATGGACATATTTTATACAATATTTAATTATATATATTTATATATGTTTTTATATGAAAATTTTTTTATTGGGTTACACTCCATAAGAATTTCAATTTAAGATTTCTTCAGCGCAAATGCAGTGGAGAAGCGTTATTCGTCTCAACTGTTTCTTCTTTTCCCTTCTGATCAACTTGTAAATTAAATTTCTGTTAAATTTACATTCGAATTAAATGAGAAACTGAGGGATCTATCGTTCATTCACAGAGTTTAATTACTCTACCGACACCAGTTTTTGCAATGTTATATGGAAGGTGCGATGATTTTGGGATCCAATATACAAATTCATGCAAAATTTCGAATTTCGAATTGTTAAGTATTTCGGCGTCCCGGAAGCAGCGGATACATTTTAGGCGTTTTATTTTAATCGCGCTCGCGAGAAATCGGGCTGATATGGTTGATCCGATTTCTCTACACGCTTTCGCACAAACTATATTTCGGCAACGTACGCTCGGAAAAATACGGCGAAATACAATACCATCGTCGGAAACTTATGCAAAACGATAAACGCGATTCTTGAAAAATCCTGTGAAAAATACCACACTCCCTCTTACGTTCATATATTTTTTCTGTTTTGTAATATTACATCGTATCCTTATTCGTAGACAATATTAGATAAGTTCGTAATTATGTTTTGGTGTATGTGATTTGTGTGTGTGTGTGTGTGTGTGTGTATTTGTAGGCGTGAAGGTATAGTTTTATATAATACGTTATAGTCAATTTTATTATTAATTAATATACAAATAATGGAAGACATGGCAGCACCTAAAAGTGCCGGTCGAAAGATTCTTTTATCTAACACGTTTATAGAGTTTTTTCTTTTTTTTCGTCTTTTTTCTCCTTTTTAATTCGAGTTAACGTTTATCTTCATCTCACGTGACTTAGTTGTCCCTAAAGATAATCCCCTTGTCATCATACAAACTTCTTTCGATAGAACGCATGTCTGAATATTCGTTCGTCAAGATCATCAAAAACTCATATTAACAATGGATCAAACAAACGTCGAAACTTGGCGCATCAAACGAGAATTCTTTCACGTAGGATAAATTCGATAAGAAGAATTAATATTAGATTCTCACACACCACGTAGATTGAATTCGTCTCAAAAACGTTTCTAGTTTACAAGTGACAGGCTCTTTCAAGGGACGTCTATCTATTGGGATACCTAACACGCTATATATATCAAGAATAGCGTATCGACAATTTCCCGCCGCGAACTGCGTCATTGGATCTCATTAACACGTCATTTAAATATGTCATTTCTAACGATCTGTGTGTATAATCAATAATAAATTTGTATGTCACTGCGATCCAAAACTTGCGACGCGACGTTGCGACACGCGTGTACCCACAAGCGGAACAAGAGGTCGCAATGACATAAAAATGGCTCTGAAATGATTATTAAAAGTCACTTCAGCATCATTTCAATATCACTTTGATGTCATAATCCACTGTTCCGCTTCAGGTACGTAAATGTTAACGCAATATTTCCTACTTAAAATCGAACGAATAGTCAACTAAGCTCAACAAGTAGTTTTTCTAGTTGCACCGTTTTCATCCGCACGGGACGCGTAATCTGTACACCGAGATTACTCTGATTCCGATCGGGGTGCGATATTTCGATGACGAAGTTGGTTGTTAGACCGGTACTCTGAGTCATCCCCTAGAATATATGTATATAACTATATACGTTCCCTTAACAGAATTTAATTTATAAACAATCGTGCTATTAATCACTGCCCAGACAGCCAAGTCTGTCGACAAATTTTGCAAGAATGTTAGCAGAAATGTAATAGGATCTGCTAGCAGAATGTGATGACGAATTATATTTTAACAAAAAAAATGCGTAACAACGTTAATCGTTTCCCATTATAGTTTTTTGAACGCTCAATACGACCCTATTTATCAAATTGCTTTATTATGTCACAATTTTAGGAAATTTGCAGTTAAAGTTGCAGAAAAACTATTTTAATATTATAACTAGTATTATAACGTATAAAAGATTATTTTGGCATATTATACATAGGTATAACTTATGTGACATGTTATTATAAGATATGTGATGTATAACTACGAATAAAGTATGTTCTTAATATTTTCATTCTTAATTTGCCGTGTAAATTATCGTTAAAATAATATTTACTATTAATACTAGATTTATTAATGTTGTAATATCAAAATCGTAATTTTGACGTAATAAACTATATATTAATCATAAACATGTTAAAATAATAAGTTTAATGGCTCAAAATCCTAACGACATACTTAATTTTGATTGTAATGAAATAAAAACTTCTCAAACACGTTACATATTGTAGCGCACTAAATATTCTTTAAACAGGATTATATTCAGCATTCACAAACGGGAAACCATTATCTTTTGCTCTTGTGCTCGAAAGAAAGTCATTTTTTATTAAAAAGTGTTATCAACAGATTCCAAGAAGAATCTGTCATTCCGTTTAAATGATTATATTCCATTATACTCCACATTTTTAAATGATTATAAAATGGCAGGTTTTTCTTGGTTTCTGCTGACAATCTGTTCTCTATGTTTATGTCGGTAAGCTCTGTCTGCGAAACACAAGCTTGATGCAAACGCAGTATTGCGATGTCAATACTTCGCCGCGATATTCCGCTTGAACCTGCTGGCAAGCTGCTAAACACACCGCTAACATTTTGCTTACTGAGACTCCAGCTACCCGATCCTCTAGCTTCCCTCTAGAGAACTTTTAAGATCACTTGAACCGACGTCTTTGGTCGGAAAATCGTTAATCTCTATCGGGCTCGGTTTAACCGATATCCCGGTGAAAATTTCCGTTACCGTCTTTGTGTATCTTATAATTTATAAAACAATAGAAGAATAGCGTGCCCGCCAACTACAGCAGCGTCCTAAGTAACAAACTGACGTTATTTTTCGTCATTTTAACGTTAAAATGTCGTCAAAAACGTTCTTTTGACGTTATTTTGTCAAAGTGTAATTTTTGTTGTTGTTAGCTTGTTACCAAGGTGTTATACGTGATCCGCGTGATATTTCAACAACTACCGCCATTGAGAATTGTTATCACTTCGTTACAGTAGTTATCGTAATCTCGAGACGTTTACAGAACGCTAAATTATGGAACGATAATAAAACAATTAATTATAATTGTTGTAGTCGGGATTAAGAGCCATTTTCGTCTCGTTACCGCATCCCTGTTGCATTATTTGCGAGTGCACATCAAGTGATCGAGCTACGTGTTCCCTCTCGCGTATCGTATATCTTTTCCTCGCTAATGAAAAACATTATCTTAGTTATCGTTTCACGTCAAATAAAAAACGGCGAATGTTACATAGATTATGACTCCTTTCTTTTTCTTTTTACTTCCTTATCAATTATTTCGTTGCTCCAAGCGTCGCGTTTTATATTTCCGTAGAAACCCCCCGTCGTTCAATCGATCGTATCGATCGCTAATGCGATTCCGCGAAGATTTCCGATTTCCGAGGTATATATAATCGGAATACAGGATAAATTTACAAGGTGAACAGTCTCCATTTTTTTCCCCTCCTTACACGCGCCCGAGATAGCGTTATCGCGTAACCTCGGATAAAGCAACGGGCGTAACGTTACCCTTACGTTAGATCATGAAAATGGGGCTAATTCAAGCTATACGCGCCTTACTTTACGAAACAGACGATCGACACAGTCGTCAACGTATCTTTTTTTATCAATACTTTTTTCTGGAGCAACGTAACGTAATTTTCCGTTTTGTGTGCGTTTGTGACACGGATGGAAGATTTCTTTGCGGAGCGTCGATTCTCAGTGCTTGTTCCGTTCTTCATTCTCTCAGAATCGAAAATCTCACGCCAGAATTCGTTTGTCCCGGAAATTTGATTTTCTTTCTTTATGTTTAAGCGAGTGCGAGTGTAAATATATTCGACCCGCGAAATCGCGAAATTGCGTGACGATCGTTTTTCACGAAATTTTCTCCGTGATGTGAATCTAAAAAACGATTCGCACGAGAGCTTTACAGCTTTACCTCGTCCGTTATTTTGTATCTTTTTTTTTTGGAAGAACAAGCTCAGCAAGCTGTTCGGTGACCGATAAGGAATAAGCGCGATAATAAAATGGTACTAGTCGATTAATATTTATATGCAAAGTATTAAAAATTGAGTAGACGTTATAGGAAAATTAATTAACGATATTGATACTTGATATCGAAAATGCCACTATACTATTAAGCCGATATTTATCGTCGCGCTTGACGGATTCCTATTGGTTTTGGCCGATCTCTCGCTTGGCGAGAGGCAAACCCGATCGCGAGTGATAGAACCATTATAGCTGAGAGCTATACAATATAATATAATAATAGAGCTATAGTCTTGTGGTGTTACACGCAGCAATATTGAGTCATTGTGTTCTTTTTAGGCATTCCAATTACCGTCGTGGTGAACGAAATCGGCTCGTGGAAACCTTCTGGTATCGTCTCATTGTATATTCCACTCAATCGCTCATTTATTGCTCTGCCATTTTGATTATTCGTGACACAGGTTTCTAGCGCTATTCGCATCGTACATTTTTTAATTATGTTTTAGGAGCGATAATTACGCTCGTTTCTCGCAAGGAAACAAAAACGTTGGATGAAGTGCATTTAGTGCAAAAGGTATTATATTGAAAAATAAGAGTTAGATGAAGTGCATTCTGAACCCAAAAATATCATGTTTTCATTGTCACTTAAGAAACTTTTCGAACTGTCGTATATCAAAAAATACATTTTCAAAAAATCTGAATACTATCTTTGCAAAATATCTTTAAAATCAAACTTTTGCTTAAAACATTTTAATACCGACTATTATTTTTATCTGTATTACAACATATCGAAAGCTCATCAAAATTGGACGAAGACACTCGCGCGTGTTTCCTCGTTAGTGAACAAGAATTTCCCGTTTGTACCGTCACATGCAAGCACGCGCGTGCACTTACGTATACGTAAGAAATTCTAATTCGAGAAACGGCAGCGGTATCGTCCTTAGTGTGTGTCAGTCTATGTGTATTTATAGGGCCGATAAAATTCGAATACGACGGGATCTTAAAGGGAGAGGAAGACATTCTTGAGTGAATCTCGTCTATGAGAGAAATCGACAATTTCGCTGGGAAAGTTTAAACTCGCATGAATGTTACTCGAATATACGTGAACGCCTTTTGTTTTTACACAACTTTTCTTAACTTAAAATGTAAAATGCTTCGACGGCAAATAATGGGGATATCCTTGACTTCCGAAGCAATTTTCAGTAAAGGAGCGATTCTAGTGACAATGCGAGTCTTTCGCAGTGTCGAAAATGTCATACTCCTTCGCGAGTATCGGAGTAAAAGCGCCATAATGTTGCCAACTTTGTCATGCTTCCAAATCTCGTCAAGTCATTATCTTCTTCATTTGATCGTAACTGTTTGATTTAGGGCACGACCCGATTATTATCCGGATATCGTAAATAAATCTGCCGCTACGAAATGATCAGAGATGTAAAGCGGACGAAATTTAGAAGCCTGATGAAGGATATCATTCTCTTGTATGTATGCTCGGAGCGTTAGAGAGATCTTAGATGTAACAGTTTCAGAAACTAAAGAACAACATTTCCAGTATAATCGACATCGAGCCGAATAAAGTCTCCGGAAAAATACATTCGTTGATTGTTGGAGATGACGTATCTATATATAATGAGTAGAATGTGCCTATATCGCGGATAAATGAAAGGCAGAGAAAAGAGGAAATATTTAGGGAAACTATTACGGAACTATTCGATACATAGAAAAAGATGTATTGCTCAATTTAGCAAAGCTACACGGAAAGAATGATTTTGCTGAGGTATTTAAAAATTAGGCCAGATACAAATCTGAAAATAATTATCGAGTAAACAAACTGCCCACAGTATGACAACAGATTGGCAGCAAATTTACTTAGATATCGGAATAAATCCGGTATCACCTGTGCCTACATTAAACTCGTATTTCGCTGCCAGAGCCTGCCGATATAATTTGACAGCAGATGGTCGGCAGAAACTCAGCAGAAAATCTGTCATTTCATAAACATTTAAAAGGAATATATTATTTAAATGTTTAGGAATTAAACGACAAATTTTGCTCAATTTCTGCAATCAATCTGCCATTATATTCTGCTAGCAGATTCAATTCTATTTTTGTTGGTATTCTATCGACAAAACTTGCACTTTCAAAATCTGTTCTCGACAGATTTGACTATCCGGCTATTTTATGTTGGACTATCTAAATAATTATATTAAACGCTCAAGCATTTGCTAAAATGTCGAAATTTTTGTAGCATTGTCATGATTTAAGTCCCACATAATTATTTTGATAATCCAACATAATTATTTTCAAATACGTATCTGGTTTAATTTTGATATACTTCAACAAAACTGTTCTTTCCGTACAGGTATATATGTAAACTTAACATTTATAATTAAGCAAATTTGATCTCTGATGAACCCAATCACCTAATCATAGACTATGTTGATGACATTATTTTGATCTAGGGAAAATTTACTGACACAGTCAGAGAGCTTATGCAGCAAGCCCTGAACTCAGTGGTGAATTGGACTAGGGAAGATCTAAAAATCAGCTTAAAAAAAAAAAAAAACAATTATTGTGCTCTTCCTTAAGAGAAGGAAAATTGAAAATCTTGGACCTCTATTTCTCCATAACAAAGAACTAAAAATATCTTGTACTACGATTGCTATACGAGACAAAGAAAAGAATCTTATTGTCATAATAAAACCGTCGTTGCACATTCAATGTAAAGGACACCAAACTTTGCTGTTGTTACTAATACAGTTCGATAGTACAGTAAAATCCGTTTTGTTCGCAAAAAGACTTTGTACAGTAAATCCGATCGTAGAAACACTTAATTCGCTATTGAAACGAAATAGTCTGACAAACACATTTTGCTGTTGCAGCAAAGCTACTATTGCGAGATGGGCATCAACTTGTAAAGCGATATAATTTACAGACGTGCACAATTGTTTTCAACAAACAAAATTAATATTCTCAACAAGTTCCAACTCATATCATTATAACGACAAATTGTTTCAGTGCAACAGAAAAATATATTTAGCCAGAAATTCCATCATATATTATGTGTTAGCAGCAAATTCGCGTTATTACGAACAAATTTACCAGGCATATTTCCTCGATAAGATAAGTCTTGTTGCAATGTCAAATAATTGATTGGTAGCGAACTTTAATAAAAAATGCGATTTTCTTGCGACGGCAAAATTATTTCTCTCATTGTACCAACAAACTATTAGTACCAACAAATCTACTCTTTCGTTCTCTTTCATGAGCGTCATATTACACAGGACACTTATTGCTTTTAGTCCGGCATCGAGGATAAATTTCGTACATGTGACGAGATCGCACATATAAATATTTAGGATTTTCTCGCATAACAAAATTTATAACTGGATATTGTAACATAGATAGGCATATATATATTATATCATATAATATGCCATATCATATAACATTGATAGTTTATTGATATGGATATGATATGGTATCATATGATGTACCATATACTATATATATATATGTATATATATATATATCTATGTATGTGTGTATATGTATATATTTCATCATTCTTGTGTCAAGTAGTGACAATTCGCGAACCTAGTACACTGCTCCTCTCTTCTTATTTCTTCCTCTTTATAACTGTTCCATAGAAACGACAACGCTAAATCCATTTTAAAAAGGTAATTTGTAAACACGTGTATGAGTATGTATGTGTATGCTTTATGTGGTTTGCGTGCACGCGCTTGGACACGCGCAATTAATTAATCCTGACAGAGTCACGTAAGCCGCACTGTGATGACGAATAAGAGAGACATAAGACTCAACGAGTAGTTAAAGAGACGGCCGGCGCTACCGCAAAATTTGATCTCCATCTCCTCGGGATGATAGTTTATGCATTTCGGTGGTCTTCGTCGGTACAGGCGTTCTCTCCGTGCCGTACACGCCCCAGGCTCGGTTAGCGCCTCAATTGGCTCGATGCTTAGCTGCTTACTGCCGCACGGGCACAACGTGTCGACCACCAGCAATATCAGGTTGGTGTGACGGATCTTTTGGACACTAAACGGTCTGCACCGAGACGAAAAACAAGAAGAAAATGTATTCATCACAGATCATGTGGACACATAGCCCCCGTAGACAGATAGGCCCGGTGGAGCCGCTATGTCTATCGATATTTAATTTGATTTATATAAAAAAGTTTTATTCAATTATGCGAATTTAATTTCCAGATTTTTCTTTCTAATTTTCGAAATGCGAATCAGTCATTTATATACGATCACTTTCAGATTACCTTTCACATCCGGTTACGTGACAATTGGTGAGTTTCCCTTTTAGAGGGTTGCTCTGGCCGCTGGTGTTGAGTCGCTCGGGTTGCAGGATATACAAATCCGTTTTCTTCTCGCAGGCGCGCAATTTCATCGGATAATGAGCAGAAGTGGCCCGTGTGGTCGGCGGCGAGGCCGGTGTCGCTGGTGCGACCACCGGAAATCTCACGTACACATTGTTCTCATCCGACGTTACCTCGTCCGTCGAGTCGGCAGGCGTCAGCGACTCGAACTCGTGCGTCTCCTCGTCGTCAGAGAACACTAGATCATCTGGAAAAGATAAACGCGTTTCATCAACGTAAAAACGTAATCTTTAATTTTGAAACGCTATATCGGTTTTCCGTTTCTATTCGGTAAGGTATGTCAAGAGCAACTGCAAGTTCTTCCTATGTATGTTCTCTTTCAAATCGGAATTTTACTTTACATTCCTCTGACGCCAAATTATTTAAATCCAATCTTTGCATGTTTCTGATGATACGTTCATTTTCACGTGGTACCAATAACTCGTTTATATAGCTTTTTCAGCAAAATTAAAATCGAAAGCAGCAACGCCTAATAAGTTCTCCATCTTATATTTAAATACCGTTTGCCGTACGTTACCGTAGCGTCCATTGCGCATTATCTGGGTAGCGTTACAATGAACGATGTGTGTGCGCCAGTTTTATCTTATTGCCACCCGATAACATGAATAATATGATTTTAGCGTTTACCGTATCTGAAAGACGGTATTGCAAAAACTCCCTATCGTTCGCATTTACCCCGTATTCGCAGTTACCCCATTCTCCCCTACTATCTATTCCTACTGAAAGTATATAAAAAGTATATAAAGTATATAAAAACAAGGCAAATGAGAGCGGAGTTCTAAAAGAAATTTTCACATTAATATCTCGTAATTTGTATGTATAAATAAAATGGAATGCATGTACTCTTACTACATAATTTATCGAAATAAATGCTACCCGCTACCCTTGTATTTGTCTAATTTATTGTTTCATTTATCATGCAAGTATAAATATATTTTTTAAATATTACCGTCCATCACGTCGTTAGCCAACGCCAATGTCGTCTGCCATAGATCTTGAATATTGAGACTCAAAGTCAAAGTCCAAAGAAAGTTGCCGAATGCCGCTGCCGTCGTTATGATAGAATCGGATAGACTTCGCGGCGCCGATGACTGATTAGATTCCTGAGGACTGCAAGTCCCTTGATAATCGATGACGGTCACTTTTCTGAGAAATATCATATAAAATATCTTAATGTCCCGAACTTGTCAGTTCGATTCCGGAATATTGCAGCAATACTTGCAACCTTTCACCTTATAACCCAACGTAGAGATATTGTAAAGGAATAGAGTTGCAAAATTGTGGCCAATATTTGAAAATTGATTTATAATGGTAACCACGTCAAAATCATTATAAAAGTATCGCAAAGAAGTATCTTTGAGTATAATTCCAAACCTTTTATTTTAAGATCTTTATATGCGCCCTTCAAATTTGTTTCGGTTAAAATTCATTCTTACTTTTGCTTACTGTTGCTTGCAGCAACATTATGTTAAAGTACATTGTATTCATTATATATGCGTGCGCGCACAATAACTCTTAGCGCGCACAATAACTAAAGCATATAACTCTCCCTTCTCCTTTCTCTTTTTTTGACGTTATATTAAAAAAAAACGGATATTACAACATTGTTGCAATTTTATATACAATATTGTAGCAATATTACGCAACATTTTTGCAATATGGACGCTTTCTGAGATAATAGAACTATTCTTATAATAAAGAATAACTTTGTTATCTCAGCTCTATCATCTCAGTTCTATTACAACTATAGTTCTATCTCAACTATAATAGCTCTATTATTCTATATGGAAAATTAAATGCTCAAATAATCAATTTAGAGGAAAGGAGCAAAATAATAAAATTGATATGTCTTCGGAAAATCAAAACATTTGAATTCATTTATAACTTTTATGTGCCTAACAATAAGCACAGATTTGGTTATAAAGAAAAAAGAAATTATCATTTTTGTATTATTACTGATGTAAAAAAAATTGATAATCTTCAATTTTATCAACATATTTTTCTTTTATGTAACTCTTTACGATTCTGTATCAAGGTGAACTTAACATAGCGCTTTGCAGCAGTTCTCTGTGTTTCCCCAAATACTCGAACTAACAAGGAAAGGTACGGACATGAAACTTTTCACTTTTCACGTTTCCGTCCTGCGGGATAAGTTATGTGATCGCTACTCAGGAATGAATAAACTATGATTTAATCACATTCGATAAAAAAAAAGATAATTTTATTAAAAATTATGCGATTAAAGTTGCAAGAAAATAACATTTTTAAACGACAATTAAAAATCAGAAAAAGCTTATTTCGAAAAAGGCATGATCAAAATATAATCAAATATATGACAAAAGGAAATGATTCGGATATGTTGATCCGATAATGAGAAAGGGAAACATAAAGATAAATTTTGCTCTGTGATTTCGCAATTACGTATTCCCCCTTAATACGAATCTCAAAAAAGCAAAGAACCAATATGTTACGTTTAGTACAGACAGAAACTGGCGGCCAATTTTATGTATTTACAATTATTTAATAATTTATTAGAAAAAATGCAGAACGTTTCGTGCACAAAGGATCTTGAAGATATAATGGAAGATTTAGCAAATACACTTTTAAAGATAGTAAAAAAAATCAATTAAAGTTTAAAAGAAAATGAGAAGAATGATCATATAAATTAACAAGCTCTGTACGGTTTTGTTGAGATAAATAACGAATTTAATTATACACAATTTGATTTTCATAGAGTTAACTGAGAGAAAAGTTGCGTTGTCCTAAACATGAATCCGAACATTTCGAACAGAATTCAAAGAGCAATGAGTGTATAACATGCAAGAAAAAAAATGTAAATCTACAATTACGGAAAGTTAGAATTATTGGGAAAACGAATCGCACGTAGATTTTAACAAATACATCAAAACTAATTAATCTCGAGATGTTTGAAAGGTTAAATTACGAGAATTGCAGCAAAAGATTTTTTGAATTCGTGGAGATTGCTGATATCGGCATAGGAGTCTTCTATTTTCAGTAGCACACAATTCAGAATTTATATTTTAATCATGCTCCGTATAAATAAACATTTTATCTATAATTACCTATATATCCTATCTTGCACCAAGGAATCCATTATAGTTCCGTCTATCTCGCCGAAGAACTTGCCGGTGTGCTCGTGACGTTCGCTTATGATAATAAATCCATTGTTATCAAGAATGTAACAGTCAAGTTCCTCCGAGGCGCAATTCTTTTTACATCCCGTCATACCGGTACACTAAAAAAGCAAGTTTACTCATCATATTCCGCGCGATAATTATGCGTGGGGAAAAAATCGAGCATTCTACTCACCGTCGAAGTGATGTTCACGAAGTGAGTCGCCAAGGACGAGTGTTGAAATTGCAAACCCACTACCGCCGCTGGTGCTTTGTGACCCTTCCCGATGAATATGGCATGAGTGGCGGTAACGAGTGGATCGGCTGTATCGGCTAATAATTCAACAATCATATAATCAACAAAATATAATCAAATAAATAATGTAGCGTTAATCGAAGATGTTTCTTACGTACGTTTGACAACATATGACACATGACTTATGTAGAAATAAAATTGTATTGTTTGCATGTAGCTATAGCTTAATTAAGTAATTATATAAAACTTTAGTATCAAGTTTCTCTCAAGTATAAATCAATACAAGTTTCTCAAATCAAAATTATATTAAACGTATCAAACAAACTTGTAAGAAAATAATTATTCTCTTCTTCAAGTTCTCTTATTGTTGTAACTTCATAATATTATAATTAAAGGAACGATTGAGGTAACGATAAATAAAACTAATTTTTATAAGCATATAATACATTACGCAAAATTTACGTAAAATCAAAATTTATTGATTATTTCGTTAGACTGTATTGTAGGCATGTGATGTATTTACCCGCGTCAAACGGTACGCTGAAGACGAAGCTTTCCGGTTCTATGGAGTGTTGATCCACTGCGCGTTTGTACCACGACGAATCCATGGCTCTCGCGTGCCTTTCAGCGAATCGCCTATGTGCAAATGACGTTAGAATGCAGACCGTGTTTAACTTAGAAACGGGCGCCTAGGGTGATTTTTACATCCCCGTATCAAAGAAATGGAGCTCACAGTAATTTTAACGTGCTTCTTTCGTTTTTTAAAATATTTTTTTGTTTTTCCTTACTTTTTTCAGTAAATGTTGAGTATATTTATATACATATCTATACCTGTATCATAATCTACATACATGTTATCTTCAAATACCAATAAATTATAGAACAATTAAAAATATGCAATGTGTAATTAATAACAATAACTTTTAATTGGGGTGTAAATATCACCTCAAGTGACCATTTATGCAAAAAAATCAATCGGTACTAAATCGCATTACATCTGTCGTTTTCCAAACTGTATTCGAACAACTTAATAACAAACGAATGCTGTTTCACATACGGTTCATAACATTTATCCGATAGTCTTATCGTTAAAAATAAGCTCACGGTTCTTCGGTGTTTCCGTCACTCTGCTGATGCTCGTGCCAGCGCAGGAGTCCGCTTCTGGTGGCAAGGAAGCTTCTCGTAACGCCAAATCTACCCTTGCCCTGACTGTAATTGTAAAACGCGCCATGTAAACCGTATTCTCGGTGGTACAATAAACACGCCACCACGGTATGCAATTTTTTTTGCATGTTCAATAGCCGAATTGCAAATCAAACTAATTCACTTTAATCGTGGCACGATCGTGGAGCGATTTCCGATCGATAGCTTACAGCTTTCCCTCTGTCGATTAAAAAGCACAAGGAAACAAGTGCGAGATGTGACATAGAAGCCGCGAAAATGTCGATTTGAGACGCCGACCTTGACATTTGAGATTCCTATATGTAAAAAAATATCTCTATCGATTTCAACATTTTGTAGATTTGGCAATTTGAATTAATCGCGTTCAGTAATCGTAACATTAATTAAAAATATACAGAGCGTCTAATACCTGACGGTAGAGTCAAAAAAGAAAGTGATTCCTTAATGATTTAGGATACACATTGATACGACAATAAATCTTTACAGCGATCATATACTTTCTTGATGTTTTGATGTCTTTACAATGTTTCCCGATTATTTCTTGCTTCGATTGCAATTAAATCATCTCGCCATTTTGGGAGCAAGCGAATCTCGAGCGTTAATTGTCACTTTATTTGTAGCCAAAACATTTGTAGCCGACTTGATAAAATATCGCTCTATCTCGCTACCCCTTGTACTCGTCTTATTATTTTTATTCTCGAGCCATAGATCTCATTCCTGGGAATATTACATATTTTTAACATCGTAAACCGATTTTATTTTACGGCAATAAATTAATTTTATACGGCGATTCAGAAACCATCTCTTTGTTTCGTTTCTTTTTTCTTTTGCTTCGGACTAATCATGTAAAAAATAGGAGAATCAAAGAAGATCGACACAAATGCATCGGGTAAATTTGAATTTACCTAATGAATCTATCTTCTCTCGATCCACCAATTTTTTTACCTGGCAAAAGCTTTCCAAAAATAGGGCGGCTATAGTCGACGGCCGCCAAGCATTCACTTTAGCTCGTACATTGACTATAGTCGATGACGAAAGATTATACAATCTTCCATAGTTACTTATCGATATTAAGGCTTATATAATCTTATCTATTTTATTAAATATGAATTCTTTTCTAAACATCTTAATTTATATTTAATTTTTTCGATACCAAACTTCACAAAGATCTTTTCCTACCATCCTTTTTCTTTATATATGTCATTTTCTTACTCATTTTCTTACAAGGAATCACTGTCTTTCCGATTGCACCGTCGGTTTTAATATAGTCAATTATATATGTAGGCACATGTGTGTATAAAGACTTGCCAAAACATACGGTTTAATACACTTTTTGCGCGTATATCTATCATCTTTGAATTTCGCAATCACCAAATAAATTCAACGTTCGATCGCAACGTCTTAATACGTCTTTATCCATGTCGAAGATAACAAACATATTTTAAACAACATACGATCATCACAAAGTGAGTATTACCGTGCATTATCGACAAACATGTTTAACGTGTTAGACAAATAATTGTGCATAATGGATTACCTGTGCAGTAGAGCCATCAGTATGGCAATAGGGCTAGCGGTGGAGACACACAATAATAAAATGTAATAAAAATATGCAATAAAAGATAATATTGTGAAATGAAATGTTGGACGGTTGCTCATAGTGCACTTGGTATGTTACAAGGTAGTGATAACTTTTGTCGCACTGCGATTTCTCTTTGTACGATATATACCTCCGGTAAAAAATATAAAAATTATACATATATATATAAATATATATAATTGTATATAAAATAGGGTTTACATGTATTTTCTTTCTCTTATACAATCTCTGTTCAAATATACTGGAAAAATAATAAGAAGAAATTTAAAAATAATTAAAAGAATAATTTTTGCATTACTTTTTTTATGAAAAGTAAAATTTGAAAAAACAAGAGAAAATTGCGCATATGTAATCATATATAAATGTAATAATCATGTATGAAATATAATTATATATGATTATGTATAGAATTGTATAATATAATCGCAATTTTACTTTTCGTAAAAAAACATTACAAAAGTTATTTTTATAATTATTTTCCAATTATTCTTCTTATTTTTCCTATAAGTATATACGAAGAAAGATTATACAAGAGAAATAAATCATATATAGATATATTATATGTATATATATTATATCTATACAATAATTATGTATATTTTTATATAAAAAATTTTTTACCGGGCCTATGTTAAACAATGTGCGAGCAATCTCTCTCTCTCTCTCTCTCCCTCTCTCTCTCTCCCTCTCTATCGCCTTTAATATTCCACGCAAGTAGCACGTGTATATGTAGAGTATCTCTTTTTCATATACACATACGCTCTCGATCGAGTTCCGAACAATATTCTGACGACCGTCAGAAACTTTATCCGTCTATCAATGCTATAAAAAAAAGACATTGCATTTTCAAGGTTTAGTATTTGCTACACAACTTGTGCAAACCAAGACGCATCACGGGCTATAATCAAGGCGGAAGTGGCGGTCGAATCAATTTGCAAAAGTAACCGGCGTTATGCGGTGCGTGAATGGTAAACCGCGTGCTTGTGCATTGCTGTGCTCGATTGCATAATTTGCAATTAATTAGTGTGATAAATGGGTGAGAATGAAAGACGGGACGTGCACTCTTGTCTACTGCCGACACGGAACTTACTTCTCGTTCTCCTCTTTATGCATCCTTTGCGTTTCCCTTTCGAATCCGTCCGTCACCAAAGCATCTAAGACCAGTGATTGCACTAATTTTTTGTCACCTGAAACGTCACAATTGTGTTAAATCAGTACTACATCGATTGACACCGCTCGAGAAGTTTGAGATAGGTTTTTTTATACGCGCAAATTTGCGATCTTTCAATTTAAATTAGAAAAATTTTCGTACACAATATTTCTCATATAAGATAAGGGTACAATTAGTAAGTTATAGAATTCTCATTGACAACAATAAATGTAACTATTGGTCTGCAAGCCAAATTATTTGCTGATTCTCGCAACAGCCAGCGGTTGAAGACAGTGTCCGCCTAATAAAGTACTAAAGAGGCTCGAATCCCACGAAAGGATGATGAATCAATAACACTAAAGGTCTTTTATGAAAAAGAAGATTTAATTTATGGTCCAAGAATAGCTGACTAGTGCAAAACAGCTGTAAGTACTTGAAATTTTATAGTTAGCTGTACTTAAAATTTTAAACCGTTTAAACGTTTTTCTCGAAACAACATTTTTTCACCTAACGACTACGATATCTCGGAGAGTCCGATTAACTTCAAATTTTCAGGAAATATAGAACACAAGTCTCTTTCTGGCATAAACTAGAATTATTTTATTACAGTTTGTACTTTCTTTATTATTGCAAAAATATGGCCAATTTTTTCGAAAAATCGATGTTTCTTGTTCGGAACAACACTTTGTTACTTTCTAATCTTTTTTTTCCACTTCATTTTAGTTCACGCGATAGCCACATATGTGAAAATTATATCCCATTTTAATTTTTTGTTTCAGATTACCCAGAGACTAGTTAGAATGGTCGCCATAGAGAAAAAGATTTTTTGAGGCAACTCGCAAAAGGAGATTTACAAACGGAACTTTCAATAAATAAATTTAAAAAAATTATATCTTACATTAAAATGTTAATAAACAAGCCTATACAAACAAAAAATTGATCGAGTCAAGAGTTTCTTTAAACAAAATTCCGAAAAATCTCCCATTTTTGAGCGCTTGCAACCAAAAATGTAGCCTTAAGACGTTAAATTAATATGACGTGTGTGTACTTACAATAATAAGAATCTTTATCCGGCTTGCTCGCCTGTTTGTGATGCGAGCTGGGACTCCTTGCTCTCAAGGACATCCATTTCCATCCCGGTCGGCGCGTCCGTGCCAGGAAGTGCAGGACGCGTTCCTCCGGGGAGGAAAAGAACTTATCGGAAGCCGAATTATATTCGCAGTAAATCCAATCGGGATGCACTTTCCAGTTGCCTCCCTTGAAATACTCCGTTACTGCAACGCAACATGATAAATTCGCACAGAATCCGACGTTATCAAGAACGCGCCGGTTTTTCTCTATATCATTTTAAATTAACACGCGCAATTGTAATGAGAAATTTACCATTTACGATGGCGAGCTTGATTTCTTGCTCAGCCCGTAATTCGAACATGCCGTAGCCTTCCGGTAGGGCCAAGCCTAAAGAAAACGGGGTACCCTCGATCGGCTTGTAAAAATAGTTATGCCGTCTAATCGTAACTCTTTTCTGCAAATCAACAAAGCATCGCGCAATAAAACAGAAATTATATCATCTCTACGATTATGATATTAAGCTCGTAATTGCTTTTTTCAAATAATAACTTACCATATCGTCATAATGTATTTTGATTGTAAAGTCCGTTTCTCCTTCTTTTTGATCGATCATGTCGCGTCTCAGCTAAAAAGAATAACATTATCAAAAATCGCTATTGTAACATTAGACATTATAAAAAAATTAATGATAAAATAACGGAAATGTCGCACTTACATCGAGCAGAAGCGAGTTGTTCGGGGGAGCCGAAGGGCCATCGTATTCTGCGAGTTCAACTTCCGATAGATCTACACTTATATACGAAGGTTTCAACGTTTCATCGTACTGAAAAAGAAACGTATATTTCTTTTAATTCTTTTCAATAGAACATTACCTTTTGTGTGCGCGCGCGCGCGCGCGCGTGAACGAAATTAGAGTGATTGATGAAAAGTATAAATTCACATATATCATTTTTTATCTCGACAAAAGTTAACATAAATTCCAACAAAAGCACTTTAATAATTTCTATAATTTAAAACAAGAAATTTGAAATCCGTCATTTTGACAGAATTGTTTAGTATTTTAAAATAGAACATTCTGTATGTAAAAGTTATAAGAATATCTATTCGTGTGTACGTGCGCGCGTACATGTGGTATATACCTATATGTATTCTTATAAACATTGATGATATATCAGTCGTCTAAGATGTCGCGATATTTCGCTCATTATTGATTTCTCACAATTCCTTAATAAAGCGTTCTCAGACAAGGTCTTTTATAAACTTTTTTTATATGCTTAATCCTCATAATGCGCTGTATCAATTTGGCCCCAATTTTATTAGATGTTCTGCATATACTATATTTCTATAACAACAGGGTGACAAAACGTGATTGTGAACACTCTCGATCTTTAATAACTCTTTATTTATTAATTGTTTTTAACAGTTTTTTTTTCGATATAATTCCATTTTGTCCTATAGATTTTTAATAATTGCTCAGGCCAGACTTGGAGCTTGGAGAGCCTTATTGATCAATTCTTGAAGAAATTCTTCGAAATTTATTTTAAAGGCGTGTTTGAGACCTGTCGTATCTTTAATTTGTTTATTTCCTCACAGCTTTCGTTTCAAATAGCTCCAAACAAAATGATCCCTTCGGGATCTGCATTGATCTGCATCTGAAGACTTTAAAATCAGTTCTTCTTTAGAGGAGAATTTAATTTTGTTCTCGTGAACTCCAAAAAGTGTTTGAAAACTCCAAAGTTTTCGATGCGTGCGATAGCGCAGAATCTTGAACCGTTATACGGAACCATGTCTTATTGATATCCATTTTGTTTTAAGAGTTTTAAAAGTGTCCTCTTTCACTTATCAAAAAAGGGCACTTTTAATTCTAAAATGAGGTCTAAATTACGTCGATAGTGCGAAAAATAAAAAAGTTATTAAAAATCAAAAATATTCATAATCGTCTTTCGTTACCCTCTGTACGTTTAATGATTGAGCACATCAATATAATGACTTTTACTTACTTCTGTGTTTCCAGGCTGCGTGAAACATTCATGTAATATTATGATATTATTCATGTCTCTCTTAACAAATAAAAAAATAAAAAAGTAAAGATAAAAAGGGTAAGAAAGAAGAAAAAGAAGAGATTAATAGGCTTTTTTTTTATTATAAGCTTCTAATTTTGTCGTATTTTGTCTCTATTCGTCTTATATATGCTATAATGAAAAAGTGTGCTGGCGATAAAATTACAACATATTCGCGAAACTAGTTTGAACACGTTATCGTTTTTCGCGAATAAAATACGTTATTGATACTCACGAGAAGCCGCAGGTCAGGATGATACAGAACTCTGCCATTATTGTCAACAATAAACGAATATCCATTAACTCCTAACTGTAACGTAAGAAACACGTTATTAATACGTATATTATGGTAATATGATACTAGCAAAATCAACGAGCAAAATATATAAGTAAGCGCCAATTGCACTAATAATATGATATATACTAACTCAACGAGCAAAATATATAAACTCGCGGCACGAGTTTCTGTAAGCGCCGATTGCACTAACTTCGAGGCTAGCTTTTATCAAGAAAATTTTCTCTTTGCGATACGCTAATTTGTATTCTAAAGATAAATTATTCTTTATATTTAATTCATTTTTTCTCTCTCTCTCTTTCTCCTCATCTACATTTAAGATGAAATTCTATAATATTATTATTAATATGCTACAAAAACTGTAAAGAGTCGAGTCTTTCTGAAGCCAAGTTATTGGTACAATTAGGCTGAATAAAATGATGAGAAAAACAAATTAATTTGTACCTTGTAAGGCGGCACGAGTTTCTGAATCTCCTCGACAGGTACATCAGTACCGACAATACCCAATAAATTAGCCGTTTTCACCTTAGAATGATAATATACAAGCTGAAGTACACTTTATTTGCATATTACTTCACACACACACACTTAACATTAAAGTGGCTTTCGCGCAATATTGAAATAAAGCGCCTCCACACAACACGCAAATATTGTTTTTAAAATATAATTACCGTATAATTCCGGCGATCTAAAATCGGAGCTGTCACAGACGTCATCAATTGGCCCCGATTTTCTCTGCCGTATCTACTGCTCTGAAGGTCAATTGTTATTAATGTAGAAACGCCGCAGAATTATTACGTACATACGACAACGAGAAATTACTTATATTTGTAAAAACATTCCGTAAAGCACGAATTAATTAATGTAATTGATATAATAATTATTTATGTGTAAATTTAACTTCTTACTTTTCCACCTACGTAAGCGGGACTCCAGTGAAGGGGATGATCATGCTGATAGAGTATCATAGGCCGCGCTAAAACCTTCACGTACTCGAAAACTTTATTATGGATTTCGTCCGCGTTCGTTATTCTCGCGTAAAATCCTACGAAATTGACATCAACAACATAAGAATACACAAAAGCTTCATTAAGTATTTCTTAAGTATTCAATATTATAATTAAGGTATCAATTTTATCTCTCAATCTTTTTAGATTACACCTCATTTTTCTGTCTTAATTCTTAATACTATGTTTCTAATTAAACTTTAAGTTAGTTAGTTTAAATGTCTTTTAATTATAATTCTTACAGTGTCTCGTAAAAAGGTACAACAGAAAAAATAGGAGATGAGAGTGAATCTTACACGAAAGAATAAGAAAGTGGATAAAGTAAAATTTTTCAAGACTTCGTTTCCTGAATAAATAATTTTGAAACAAAAAAAATTAATATTCGTGCTTTATGTCCTTGAATAATTTTTAACAACTTTTTCTTATTGTTTCGTCTCAACAGCGATTATTAATGATGACTAGCAGTGGCACATAAATAAAATAAGTATCCAAAATAATATAACATTCAGTTTTTAATAAAACTACTTGAAAAACGATTTGAGTTGTAGAGTACAAAAAAGAGTTGTGTAAAATATATCGATATCATTTTTAATAGAATGTCGTCGTTTCATATACACAGTGTCTTATAATAGGTGTAACACCATGGGTAAATAGAACGAATTAAACTGAATAGAAAAGTTCTCTACCATTTTGCAACTTTCTTTTGCAATTATTAACGAGAAATTAATTATTAAAGATCTGCGAACGAGCGTGCATCCGTGCAATTTGCTGTAGTGCATCTGTAAACAGTGTAAACTATCGAGTAACACACGAGTAATGTTACCTTTATTGGTGCAGGCCGTGTTTTGGAGATCGGGGCTCTTGTCGCCACCGATGAGATAAGTAAAGAGCCGCACGGGCATATGCGGCCAATTGTAACGCTTTATCACTTCTGTGGGTGGGCCGTCGGTATCAGAGGTGATCAGCATGATAGCCTGGTTGCACTGGCTCCCCTGGCTGGTGCGATTGTACTTGTGAAGGATCTCGAAGGCGGTGCTGAGCGCGGCCGAAATGTTGGTCGCGGTGTCTTCGTGTTTCACGGTGCTCAAGGCCACCTTCATCTCGTGAACGTTCTCGGGCGACGCCTGCACCAGGCTATCCTTAAAGCATTGCACGATCTCTTCGGCGTTCTCCCCGTAGCGATATACATTCACGTAATCATCCGGCCCCAGAGTGTCCAGGACGATCTTTGCTGTGGCTATCGTCAATCGTCGATTCCGATCAGACGTATAGGTCGCGCTGTCGATCAGGATCGCTAGATCCTTCGGGCTGTTTGCCGCCCCAACGAACCAATTCGACATCCTGAAGTCGTACACGTCGCGAACGGCCCGATGATGCGAGGACTTGGATGCCCCAAATGTACCCTCCATTGGCGGCCATGATATTGCTATAATATATGTAAATGTATAACGACTCGCCATTCTTGCACGATTTTCTAGCAATATTCTTGTAAAAGAATATCTATGTTACGAAAGCATATTGTATTCACGATCGTACGATCACGTTCGTATTACTTAAATAGTCTTTCGAGTGTTATATTTTGAAAATGTTATAAATGAAGCTTAGAAGCTTTCGTTCTTGAGTTATTTATTATAAGATCAAAATTGGCGTGCGAATCGAAGTATACATGTGTGGAAGAATATTATAAAAATACACACACACACACATTGTATCATTTTTATCAAAACAGACATCTCAATTCTTCCTTAGAAAGTAAAATGTTTTGAACAAAGATTTTACAATTTTAAAGGAAAAAACATGTGTTTTTATTAAACCTTGAACATATTAAATAATATCAGAGATTTTTTTCCGCAATTCAAGATTTCTTCAGTTAGTCTGCATATAAAAGTATTACAATATAATAGAATCATATATAATAGGAAGATCAATAATTTACAAAATATCATATACTTTATTCTGATTTAAAATATGAAATATCTTGTAAAATATTGATTCTTCGGTGATTAATTCTTGCTTGCTTTTATATACCAAAAAAATTAGATAATTCTGCTGTAAAAAGATATTTAATTGCATTTAAAGAAAAGTGTGCGACTCATCAACCCCCAGTCCAGCCCAAACCCTTAAACCTAGAAACATGAAATTCGGGGAGTATATTCCTTCCATGACGAAAGTACTTAGTAAAAAATGATTTTTAGAAATTCGACCCCTAACGGGATGAAAAGAGGTAAAATGTGTGTTACCGTAGCGAAGCACGGGTATCAAGCTAGTATACTATAAAATATAATGTTATAGTATAGATATACTAATATAATATTATAAGTATTGTAAAATTAATATAATGTAACTATATTTAAAAAACCTAGAATATAGGCATATAAATATACATATATTAATGTACCTATATTTTATATCAATTTTTATAATATATTCATATAGTTATACTTATAATATTTTAAGTATATTAAGTGTATTAACATTATAATATAATATTTTATAATATACAAGGTATATTTGTATAATAATGTAAAACTTGACACGTACACACATAAATAAATTTGCTTAAATACCTGGGAAACGACGTAAAAATCCTGTCGTCGCTCCATAATATTGCCACGAGAGCGTAGGGTCACTCTCGTAATTATTAACAAACAGCAGATCCAAGTACTCGCTCCATTGAATACCTGAGGCAACGTCACGTTCTGCAAGTAAAGGGCTAATTTGCAACAGAGGTGACTGATTGTGAGTCAGATCATCCTTCTGGGAGATGATCTTTCCTTATTTAAACTATAAAGCGATGAAAGAAACGCAGATAACCCTTATTCACGGAACATTTGCGTTTATGGGTGGACATTTTGTTAAATTTGTTGAAGCTATCTATCACGAGGCTCACCGTTGTCTTTGACTCCGCTCGGCAGAAGCACGGCAGACAAACTGACGTTCACTGCTAGATGGTCGAAATGGCGATTCGTAGTGAGAAACACGTCCTGCGCGGGACCCTTCTCATCGCTGACGAAGCTATTAAGCCGATGTGAGGCGTAATACTTAGGCGATACGTTTCCATCCCTCGGTGCCGATACCGCGGCCTGTTCGGCGCTCTCCACTAATCTCTGTGAACAGAACACATGAGCTATATAATGTATTATGTTTTAAATAATTTAACTAACGCGCTTTCAATTAGCGCTAAACTTGGAACGACCTGTAACCAGTATCAAAAGTAAAAATAAATATCGATGAAATAAATAAAATTCTACTTATAATACTGTTTAGCAAAAAAAATGCGTTAAAACAGAGGTAATTGTTTCCTGTGATTTTGGGCACTGAATATGCAATCTCGTTTTATCAAATTGCTCTATCACGTTACAATTTTGAGAAATTTGGCTATTTGAGCTGTTTTGGCATATCATAATTACGGTATGTGACGTGTTGCAAAATGTAGGAAGATTTTCAATTTAAAAATGCATTTTAGGTCAAGAAATTAAGAATATTTTGGATTTGCGAAATTAATCTGCGTTTTGTAAACTGCTGATTCGAATTCTGTTCTTGACTTACGATCTATGACTTACGATCCACATGTCAATTATTATTATTATATTATTATATTATAAGATACGTAGAAGGTATAAAAAATTTATATAAATTAATTTTTATATTAAAAAAAAAACAGCGCATAATTATTTTGCTCAAGTAATAACCCTCTTGCGATTTGAAAAGCTGAAAATTTTTTCTTAACATAAGATTCTCAAAATTAACGAATCTACTTCTATCGAAAGTGTCAAGAAAATCATTTGTCGAATTTTCGGATTTCAATGTTTGATATTTTAAACCAAGATTGAGATTAAAATTACATTAGTATATGGAAATATGGAATTATCGATTTCATTTTCTATTTGTGTCGACAATTTCTCTCTCTATTCGCAAAGAGAACTTATTCATAGCTTACGAAATCAAGGTCAAATTGAAAAATAAAACAATCCTATAAATTTCACAAGGAAATAACACTTCTTTCCAATTCTTACATCACGTAACGAGCACATTTCTCTAATCTAACGAATAACTTAAGATCAAGCGTTAAATACGAAAAAAAGAATATGTACTAGCGTACCATCACGGCATTCATTTTAAAGTCCATCATGTTTTTCACCTCCATGGCCATCTCGCGAACGAGGACGAGACCATCCCTTTTTATGACGTTGGCTTCCACTTCATGATATTTCTAAATGTGAAGCAATAAAAATCGGTGCGTGAACAGCGAAGATTACAAGATTTTTGTGTTAAAAAGATAAATTTTGAAAAAAAAGACTTCTAAATAGATATTATTTTCTCTCACGCTATAAATCTTTGCACGACATTTAAAATACCTCTATTGATGGTTTGCTATAGAAAATAAATATATTTATTATAGTTATATAGCTAAATATATATTATATTTCCTTACCCTTTGTATCTCGCTCATTTTGGTTACTTGTTTACCAAACTCCCATAGATCCACGCCGAACTTTAAGGCCCAGTTTTTCACTCTGTAATAATTAATGATATTATTTTAGGTAAATATATATACGTCCGGCAACGATTGAAATATTTGCAATAAGTGATTAATTAAAAATTCTTTTGCTACATTAATTTATAATAATACATAATCGTTTTATGTTGGTCCATGAAAATAATTAGTCGCAAGTGTAATATGTTGTTAATATGTTCTATTCATTAAAATTATAACACGTGAAGAAATTCTCGCGCGAAATAGCCTTGTGAAATTTATTTTAGAAATTGATTATAAATATTAAGAGAGAAAGAGAGAGAGAGAGAGAGAGAGAGAGAGAGAGATTAAGTATACTTGTAACTTTTGGCGTTGTCAATAAACATAGTTTTTCACTAATTTCAAAAAATCATCAATTTCAAAAAGTTTCTTTGCATCTAAAAAAATCAGACTTTTAAAATCCTTTCTAAGATTTCGCATATCGCATCTTTTCACGCTCTCGAATCCTTTTTTCCACCTTCCCTCTCGTTTCCGTTTATTCGCACGTAGTCAATAACCGATTAGTGTCACGCGCTTCCTTATTTCCGTTCGTTCTTCCGCTTCCAATTCTTTTCACATAATCTCTCTCTTTCTCTCTATCTCCCCCACCCCTTCCTTTTTTTCTCTTTGGAAGCCGATACATCTTTCTTTTGGACTTTTCCGTTTATATCCGTTATTCGCGCCCTTCTTCATTTTTTTCATCGCCATTCCGCTTTTATCCTTAACCCCGTATATTCGCCCTTCTTCCCGTATTGCTCACACCCTTGACGACATCTCTCCTTCTTCCCCCCCCCCTCTCTCTCTCTCTCTCTCTCTCTCTCTCTCTCTTTTTCTCACCCTCCTTCCCACTCTTGCGCGTTCCTTTATTTCCCCACCCTACTACCGCATGCTCGTTCTCGCCCTCGTCCACCTCCTCGCCCTCGCCCTCGCGCTCCTTCTGCTCCCTATCGAGTTTTGCTCGTCGAGCTTTATGCACCCCATACCCCATCCGTCCGATCGCTCGCACATCCACCGCACCGCCACCACTACCCATTCCCTCCCTTCAATCTACCCCGGACTCCCCGGAGCCAATTTCTTTCGGGCTCCTCATGCGTCATCGAGGTCCGACGAGACGCATGAGGACGAGACGAGCCTAGAGCAAACGTTTTTCACGCCCACGCGCACTTAATCGCTACGGGTTTGCGCGCGCGACGAGCAACTTACTCATTGTGAGGTATGTCCTCCTCTTGTTGACGACTCGAGCCTATCCACAACAGAAACAGTAGCCCGAAGCGTAGCAGCCTGTCGTCGATACGCAGAAACATTATTTCAACGCGATTCTAGACAAGGATATTTCTCAAAAAATCCTCTCTCTCCCTCTCTCCCTCCTCTCCTTCGCTACCACCTTCGCCGCGTTCTCTCGACGCGTGGTCTTCCGCGGTGGTGATGTTGAGTTTCTTCGCGCCCGCGGTAATTTCACGCGATTGGCGATGATCGATCGTCGTAGCCGGGGACCAGGGACGAACCAGTTCGGCACCCGTCGATTTAACGATCCTCGCGCATCGTCCATAGGTCATCACCGTCCTCGGATCACCGCCTCTCGCTCTTCTTGCGTACCGATCTCGTGCACATCTATCTACCGCCCGTACTCCACTATATATCGCAAACTCGCCAACCCTCGTCCCTCGTTGACCTCGCTCTCTCTCTCTCTCTCGCGCGCGCGCGCGCGCGCACTCTCACCCTCTCCTCTCTCTTCTCGCTCGCTCGCGTACACGTAATGTACAAGGTCACGAAATCGGATCACGCACAGCGATGAGACCACCCCTTCATCCCCGTCGCGTTTGCCACTTCGCGAACGGCGACGGTCCGCGCCGCGGGTGTCAGAGCGAATCCGGTCGCCAGTTCGATCATTTTAACGGCGGCGGCGGCGGCGGCGGCGGGCGGAAGGAGGTAGGCGGTGGCGGTGGCGGTGGCGGTGGCGGTGGTGGCGACGGCGGCGGCGGCGGCGTTCCGGGCTGCGTGTACCGTTCCGGAACGTGCGCTCGAAATAGTCGAAATGTCACTGCCTGTTCTGGAGCCGAGCGCGACCACATGATCTCATCACCACGCGTAGCGAGAGCGAGGACGGCATAATTCTCGTGTTTCCCGCCCCGCGCGCTCGCTGCCCTTTGCCCGACGCGATTTACTCGTCGCTCGCGATCACACGATTCCGCCTCGCGCCTCCGTAACGTTGTGGAGCGGAGACGCGGAAAGAGAAAATAGGAAAGGATGAGAGAGGGTAGGAGGGCGGACAGGTGAGCGGGGGAGGAAGAGGAAATGAGATAGAGAAAAACGGCGGGAAAGGGGTTGAAGAAGAAAAAAAGCTCTCCCTCGCGACGATACTGCCTTTCCGAGGCCTGAGCCGCCTGAGTCCGCTCGCGGCTGCCGCGTGATGCGGAAAATCACGCGAGGAACGACGCGGCGTGGTGTCGCGTGGTATCGCGCCGCTATGTCTGCCGCCGCTGTCTGGCCGCCGCGCCGCCGCGCCGCCGCGCCGTCGCCACCCCCGAGAGGAGATGGCTTGGCGCGCGCGCGCGCGCTACGTACCCCTTACTACGTCTACAATCAGCGAGCCAGCTCGTGGCATTTCAGTAGTACGTTATTTCGGGGGCGAGAAAGGGGGAGGGAGCTACCCCGTACCCCCTCCGCTCCTGCTCCTCCGCTATCCCCGCGGGGACGGGCGTCGGGGGCAAGCGAAGGTGGAGCGTTCCATAGTGGTGGTGGCGGCGGCGGCAGCGGCAGCGACGACAACGCCGGTAACGCCGGCGGCCAGCGCGACATCGACTTCACCGAAGCTCGTCGAAGCTTCCTCCAGCCACCCCGGTGTCCCCGGTTGTTCGCTCCGCGGAGCCTGGAGTCTTGCGCGGGGCGACGCAGGAGGGGATAAACGAGGCAAGAGAGGGGAAATACGTCGTGAGAAAGATGGGGTGATGGTGGTAGTGGTGGTGGTGGCGGCGGCGGCGGTGGTGGCGGCGAGGGTGGATGGGGAACAGGGGATAAAAGCAGCGGAAAGTGGTGGAGAAGGCCCGGCGCCGTTCCACGAAGGACGGGGATAGGGGAGGGGACAGGGGTGAGCGCGGTCCCGACCTTACGCCACGTTACGGGGGTGTAACGCAGCGCAAGCCCGGTATCATTGATTTAACATATATCTATATCTTACATAAAGACAGTGAGAGCTTTTCCTAAAGGCGAGGGAGGGGGGAGGGGGAGGGGGAGGGTAACGTCGCGTTACATTTGTCCAAGCACGGCGGGGACGGCGTTATGCGCACGAATTGCGCAACAACGCGACGAGAGAGAAAAATCTCTCCTCTCCTCGTCAAAGAGACCATTTAAGACAAATTGTCGAAAATCGGAGTCTATAAAATGATCTATAAAGAATACTCGGCGCGAGAATAGTATATACCTATTGTTGACCGATTACTGACCATTAAAAATAATTTGTTTCGAAATAAAATGCAATTATTGTACAGTAAGATGCATTAATTCGCTGGATCATATTAGCGAGCAACTCGACTTCTCGTTACATTTTAATACTTCGATGAACCGCGCACATGTGGATTATTAAAGTCCTAGTGGCCAATAAGTCAAAATACTATGACCCATTAATCATTTCTTGGGCAATGAAATATCTACAGAGTCTCGAATTAATTATACCTAGAGCTTAATTTATTGCGGTGTTATTTCTTCTGTGAAATCTCGGTCATCGATCTTGGATTCTCAGATCACGATAGAGTAAAAATCGAACGTTTCTCATCTTGCATTTATATTTGCGCGCAAATGACATATATATATATATATATATATATATATATAAGTTTCATAAAAGTCTGCGTTTAAACTCAATAAATTGTTAAGTCGAAAAATCTTTTGCCTCTTCAATACAAAGAGCGAGATGCACGCGCGCACACTTACCCGGCTGTATCTTTTATAAAAATCTCTATTTATATTAATGAACTCTAAAATATTGACAAGAAATAAAGGTTGCAAATCGCGAGAAAATATGCAAATCAAAGTTTTTAAATGGTAAAATGCTGAAAAAATTAGATGCAGGAGAATTTGTATAATATTTATTTGTATTTGGATTCATTTTTATACTTTCGTTCGTAATATGCGGAAACCATATGTAAACATCTTATTTATTTATTTCAACTTTAAAAGAGTGAAAACTTAATTTCATTTATACAAATGTACCTTATACACCATACGTATCTCATTATTTCTCGTGATCGTAACTATATACTGGATTTCTTTATTCTTTTCTTCACAAAAGTACCTGTTCTATCTAATAATGGGAAAGAAATTTATTACGTGCGCACAAAGCACTACGTTGAGAAGTTTTCACAGAGTACGTCCGACTTATCGTAATATACAAGTCCGTCGCGTGTGATAATTTGCACTCGCGCTAATTACACTCGTTACTTTTTTATGCAGACCTCTCGTTAATATGCGAAAAAGGACGTCCGAATATACGAAAGGTACGAAAGGGCTAGAAAATCAAAATGCGAGAACAGATAGCAATTATATACATATTATATGACGAGTGTATCACATAATACATATAAATTACCATTTTTCACGTACCTGCGTAACTGTGCTATATATATATGTATATCTTAGAAGGTATCTAATATGACTTGTTTACGTTATATTCAGGCGCGACGATATAGATTGTACAAGAAAACCACGTGACATAAGATAGAAATATTCCTCCGTGAAGTACAGAATTATTTCTCGTCCATGCTTTCTCTCGACCAATTACGTATCATTCGTCTTCATAACGGTTTAATCATCACGCGTTTCTCAAATCACGAGACAATTTCGTGCGTAAATCGATAAAAAATGTAAGAAAGACTTAAATAGTATCACATACTGATGTATTTCTCTAAGTGTGTTTATAATTTCAAGCTTTACAAATCTACTGTACGAATCGCGCAATTTGCTACCGCCGTATGTATAACACTGTCATCAGGATCACTGAAAAGTTCTTCAAAAAACTTCATGCTTATTTTCTGTGTCAATTTACAACTTGCAGGCGAGTGCGGAAAAAAAAATTAATAAAAATGGGACTTTCCGTTAATGAACTTTACAACTACGCGACCGATAAATTAACTTATGCGTGTTACTTCACATTTACATTTACGGCATTACTTCTGTTACGCGCATATTAACGATAGGTCGCAGTTCCTGTTGCGCATAATCTTCCGGCAATGGTAGTTGAGATATCAGACGAACCAACAACTTCGTGACAGATCTCTGCTCGTTTTTCTGCAACAGCAGCATATTTCTAGCCAAATGTAGAGTCCTCTTTGCAATTTCAGCTTGGCACAACCTAGAGATACGAAAGAAAAAAAATGCCTTAAGCCTTATGTCCACGATGCTAGGAATCGCTCCGAGATCTCGGACGGAGAAAGAATTAACCAATCGCATTGGTCAATTGCCGAATTATTTAAATATGATTGGTCAATTTTTTCTCCGCCCAAGATCTCGGAGCGATTTCTAGTATCATGGACACAAAACTTTAGAACAGTACAAAGAAGCGGCTTGCAATAGTATTATATATATATTAGTCGTACCTGTGTTTAGCGGTCGGACATGGAAATTGATCGATTTTATTACACAAGCCTGTTAATCGAGGCTTCAGCGCTTCCAGTTGATAAGTTAGTCCACGATAATCCGGAGCAGACTTTAACAGGCTCTGAATCTCGCTAGTTATCTCCATGTACTCCCACAGGAGCTGTCCTTGATGCGACCATCCGCTAATTGTGCCGCTACATTCGATCGGTACCAGCGGGCTTAACAGTGATTTCAAATATTCGTAGTTTTCTGTAATATAGAATAAGCAATGAAATTGTCTGCAACATACAGCGCCAACATGTAAAAAAAGAAAAGAAGAAGGAAGTATCCGATACCATTTATTATAGCATCGGCTGCCAGATGCTCTATAATAATTTCATGGGCCTGGGTCCATTGTTCCGCCTGGATGTAGTACCAAGCTGCTTCGCCATACCTGCAAAAGCATCGAATCTCTTCAAATATGTCCAGAATTGTATTCCAATTAACAAACGTAACAATCAGTTTTTTTTTTATACGAATTTATTATACGATTGTATTTGAATGTAATATTGTTAAATACCTCTTATTGACACTGCTTTTGATGGCCTTAGCCTGGTGAATCCAAACTGATGATATACCAAGCTCCTCCTTCAAAAACTGTTCATGTTTTATATATTCCGGAGTGTCGTCTATCTCTATGTGGCGCAACAGCAGGTCCTGTACGGCAGCTCGTCGTCTAGATGAATCTCGTAGATGCAACACTACGAAGATCGCCCAGTGCCAGAGTCCATGCGCTTCCAATTGAGTCGCAAAGTTCGTATGAGTTAACGCGGCGACGTGATCGGAGAGATGTGTGTAACCCAAAGCCACGAGCGTTTGTTGTACCAGCCAACTGTTAAGAAGATAATATATATATATATATATATATATGAAAGAAATTGCAAAATCATAATCGTGATTAATAAAAGATCGAAACATCCTTAATTAACACAACTTCTTGAATACACATTTAAACTGATTAATAGTAAGTATAAGGGATTGTATGTGAGACTGGAAGGATTGAGGTATTTGAAGAGAGAAGATAAGTTGAATAGGGGAGATAGTATACGAGCATTGTTAAGTTTGAGATGTGGTAATATGAAGATGAGGAATAAATATTGATTAGGGGAAGAGAAAAAACGTTATGTATTTTGCAGACAAGGACAAGATTGTATGATTACGTGGAGGAGTATTCTAGGATTAAGGATTGGTTTAAGGAGTAAGGTAAGAATAAAGAAGAAACATTGGAAAGAATATGGAACGATGAAATGGATAATGTAAAAGGAAATTGTGGAAGGAGAGATAGGGTATAAAGAGGGATAGGTCATAATAAGTATAAAGGTAGTACATAAGATATGGATGAGTGTGTGAAGGAAAAATTGTAAACCAAATCCACTTCTTGGCGATGTAAGCTGAAGTTAATGAAATGTACATTTGAACTAATTATTTACACATCATCACTTGCAAATTTGTGCTTGCTTTTGTTGCTTACGCACGTATGCACGTAATGCGAATTTATGTAAACGTTGTAGGTATTTAATCGAATAGAAATAAAAAAAAATTAATTATATAGACTTGATTTCATAAGTGTATATGTATATGTGTACCTATATATATATATATATATATATATATATATATATATATTTTTTTAACTAGGAATGGAGTCAAGTTCAATATGTACTTAAAAATTCGAGTCAAATCCAATAATCAAGTTTTATGTTCTAGGATTCGAGTAATATTCATAGGAAATAATATGTCATACATTATACTTGCGAAGTAATCGATCTCGACTAGTTAACTTCGAATTTTAGAATAAGTATCTGCAAGATGCGAAATGTACAAGCAGTTTCTACTGTAAAGAATCGAATCTTTTACAAGTAGTACCTACTCGAATTCTTAAGAATGAAGTTATTAATTTAAAGAATGTAATGTGTAACGATTTTAAGTAACTTTATACCACATTTTTAATTATTTTTTATTATATTTAATTTCAACGATCGACAATCTAATATTTATAATTATAAAAAAATAGTGTATTAAAATAAATAATAAAAGATTCAGACATATTTGATCCAGGTTCCAGCCTACTTAAAAGTACTGCTTTTATTTTGAAGTAATCATGGAAAGTTTAAAACTATCAACAAATTTGAATTTTTTATACTTATTCCATCGCTATATGTATATAATATTGTTTTTCCTACAGCCTCATATACCGTTCCCACTGGAATATTGCCAATACAAAATTACCTCAATCTATAATCCAAGGGATTAGCGGTGTACGACAGTGGATTGAGGAGCTCGCCTAGATCGTGATTTCCCGTGCAGTACAACTTCAGAAGATGAAAGCAAAGATCGTGTATCCGTTTGCCGTTACTCAACTCGGCATCGTACTCGTTCTCCCTGTACTCGGGTTCGGGAACTGCCGCATATGCCTGAGCCTCCGTCGCATTAAACGACGTTTCGTAGAGGTCCAAGGCGTCGGTGATGGAGCAAGTCGGTGGCGACAGGTACCACAGATGAGTGGCGAAGGCCCGCTTCCAGTCCAGGTCCTCGCATACATTGATAGTGCCGTGTTTGCTGGAGATGAGCGGTTCGCCGGCCACCAGCATGAACAGCTTTAGACGATCGATCGTGAGATTTTCGTCCACATCGGTCTCCTGCCACAGCGCAAGCTGCTTCTTGATCAATGTCTTGACTGTCGCGCCGCTTCGTAATTGCGCCATCAGTAACGCCAGGCAGTGATCTCCGGCCTTCCGCGCTTCCTGGCAAGCGTCCTCCAGCTTGCAAGCGGAGAGCAGCGACAATATTATCTTCTCGTGTGAGTTTTTAGTTTCACCGTCGATGCTCTTGATCTCTCGTTCAACCGTCTTCTGCACCACGTTCCTCAACCAGTCGCCCACAGCTTCTCTTCGCACCATGACATTGTAGTGTTCCTCGTTGGCGTTGTCGGCCATATCCTGATCAGCGTAATTTCCCCAGAGTGCCACACATAAGGTCCACACGATACTCGCATATTGACGGAACGACCTCTCGCTGGCGCTGCCGCACTGCATCTGCTCGTCATTGGCATCCTCGCTCGGTCTTTGTTCCTGCTCCGCGAGATCCTGTGCCAGCGTGCAATGCAGCTGCAACGCCTCGTTCGCGCTGTCGGTCGCTACGTCAAACGTGGGACAGTCTCCCTCGTGGCCCATCACGCAGTGATCTAGCTGAATTCTCAAGTGACGTTCTATGCTGTCTTTGAATGTCTTCGTGTCGTACTCGTCGCCCCCGAGGATTTGCAGGCGTTGAACAATTACCGTCGACGATACGTCGTCAGCGAGACGGCCGGAGAGGTAACGACTCAGCTGACTGAACGTGCTCCGCAGTTGCATCTTAGTTGCCTGCTCTTGTGTGCTCAGGGACAGCAGTGTCAGACCGGCGCCCCAACTCGGCCGAAACGTCCTGCCCATGTATATACCGGCGTCAGCGATGCAGCGAAATCGCAATCTGTTCAACCTGGACTCTTCAAGTGGTACAACCTCATAGTGATACTTCAATACGCTTGTCACTGGTGTGACCACAGGCGGTGGAATAGCTCTCTCGATAATCTGTTTGTCTCTCGCGCCAATACGAGGCAAATGCGATATTCTACTCGACGTAGAAAGCACGTTCTCCGGAGAACATGTGGAGAACGGCGTTTCGTGTGCGACGAGAGTCGTTCGTAATGTCGTAGCGTTGTACGGAGCTTCGTCGCTCTTGGCCTCTGTGACATCTGGGAAATAGCGTATCAAGGTTTTCTGTACGGAGGGGAATATGCCGTTGTTAGTTTCCTCGTTTACATCTTCGTCGTTCACATCAAAGAAGCTCGCTTTCATAAGCTGCAACTTGTGGCTGTCTGTCCCGGTGACGCGAGCGTTATCGCCGACTGGACTGACGGTCATGCGTTTTTCGTAATTGTAATCCCCGGGAACGAAACCGGAACGGCCAAACGGGGTTTCCCCGACCGGGCTGACGATCATTCCTCGTTCCTCATAACTGTGATCGTTATAGGCAAAACGGCTTATTGGGGTTTTCCCTAAAAAATTGTTCTCGACGATATTTGGATGCTGCTTGCCGTTTCCAATCTTCATACTCTCAAGCGTTCCGTTAATCATCATTCCATTGATCGCCTCTTTATTCGTCGCCGTCGATGGATCGATAGGTTTGCCCTTTTGTACGGGTGCGGGGAATCCCTTCAGTTTCTTTGCTTCCGAAATCGGTGGGATCTGATTGTCATCCTCATCCGAATCGCTGAGACCGTACTTGGAAAAGTGGTCGACTTTGAAGACCCACGAGCCAGTCTCCGGTCGATACTCAAGGAAACGGGTGTCGTGCTTTGCGGACACTCTACGTAACTTCCCCTCGTAATTCATCGCGGCAAGTCGTTGTGGATCTGTGATCGGCTCGTGCAGCGACTTATCGTGTGGCCATACTTTGTCCAGAGTGACCTGTGCTCTTCGGTTCAGGCCCTGCCCCACTGGTGGTTTCTTCTCATCGTCAGGATAAATAATCACCTCTTTATGACGAAAATGTACTGCAACGACAAACGTAATAGTCAATGTAAATATAATCCTTCTTTCGAAGAAAGATGTTTATAGATCAATTGAGGTAGAGTCGTGTTAACATTCAATTGTAATGAAAGTGAAACAACACAATGCGACATTTATATAAAAAGTTACGATTAAATTCATAAATTTATATTACCGATTTCATCGAGATTCAAGCCGTACACGTCAAACGAATCCGGGAAGTATACATTGCCATAACCCTCACGGCCGATGGTAAAATTGGGCACGACGCACGTTTCACCGCAAACAAAATCGTCTAGTTTATCGAGCGACGGAATGGTGTAATAGCCCGCTCGTCGTAATGTAACTTTAGCCATGTTCACACTCCAGTTTGATTGCAGCATCGACAACGAACTCTCGTCTGTTTCTTGACCGGATTCTGAGAATCAAGAAACAAGAATTGAAACACAGGTAAAAAAATTTCCCATTATGTGAGATTTTTGTTTAATTGATTTGGAAATATTTACCTGCATTCGGCATGGTGAGATTTGCGGAATTTTTCTCGTCAAAAGTAGAATTTAGTGGCACTTCGATCGAATTGATTATTTCCGAATGATTTATACTCGATGTACTATTTTGCGATCTTAATTCGGCCACCGTATTATTCACTTCTTCCGGTACATTCGTTCCAGAAAAAGGCGATCGCTGCCCCTCAAGCAATTCATCGTCCGAAATCTTATTTTTCCGCGGAAGCGTCGACTTTAACCTACGAATATAAAGATACTCAAATTTACATTCTCTTAAGAGTGACTTTTTAAAAGATTTTCGAGGTCAATCAAAAGAACTCGAAAAAATATATTATTGCATTACCAAGATGTAGACGACCGTCGATCATTTGCAAGTCGATTATTGTCTTGGCTGTGATTTTCCTTGTCATTAACTTCGATGTTGTTGCTGTCCACTACATTTGATGTATCTGCCCTGTCTTCTGCAGTACCATTTCTCGTCACAGATTCTCCATTTTCTGTGGGAGATTGAACCGAGGAATTTGTCGCTGACTTTGGCCGTAATACCAAACGTTTTGCGCTTGGCCGAGGTTGAAAAGCCTCTGTTATTACGGGATCTTCTTCTTCAAGGCCATCGAACAAGGATTTCTGGAATAGGTGTTTCGTGAAGAGAATAATTTATTATTCTATCGCTAATAATAATACAAATGAAATATTTTGCAACAACGTTCTATAGTTGAATATTTGAAATCAAAAATTGGTAAGTTTACCTTCGATAGCTGCGCAGAACTGACGACTCTCGCTTTGATTTTCGGAGATTTGTTATTGGCAGTAACTCTGTATTGTGGACTATTCAGTACTTTCGATGCTGGATTAGTAGGTTTTAAGAGTTCCTCGGTCTTTCCAGAAGCCTATAAAAATATAGATTGCAACCAAAAATAAATTACGATGCTTCTTAATTTATTGCAGGATAATTATCTTAAATTGGCTAGACAACTCACTGGTAAAAGATTCTTCAATAACGGTGAATCGCCGAATGGTGCGGAAACAAGAGCTAAGATTTGTTGATGCACCGGTACCGAACCATTAGCTTTAGCCTGATTTGATACTACCCTAAAATATATATAAAACACTTATTTAGTATAGTATATTATATACAGTACAAGTAATTCTTAAACATTTAAATAATCAAAGAATCACAGATCAAATTAATTGATCAAGTTATTAAAATTAGAGATGTTAATGAGAAAGAGTTAAAATTAGAGCATAAACATTGCGTTACCCTCCATTAAGTAAGCCCACTCCTGTTCCAGACATCATATTAGAACTCGTTCCAAAAGTAGAAGATCCAAATGTTCCAGGATTGTTAAACGTCGTATTGTTTCCTGTATTTCCAAATAGACTGCCCGGCTTTTGTTGGCCGAACAATGAAGACCCACCGCCCAAGCTTAAACCAGTATTCGTGCCTATAATATACACATGTACACATATTAACATATATTGAGCGGATAACATATGTAAATTGGATCGAATATTAAAGAAAAAGTAAGTCACCAAGCCCAGTTGAAGATGCAGGTGTAGTTCCGAAAGAAAATCCCGATGTTTGTCCAGCTGGTTTGAACGACGAGTTAAACAACGAGGATCCAGGGTTGGTGCCGGAATTAAAACCTGTATTAGTTCCGAATGTAGAAGGCGCGGCCGCACCGAATGTAGATCCGGTTGTTCCAAATCCGGTGGTGGTAGTTTTATTACCGAATAATGGCGTAGTGGTGTTTGTGGCCGGTTGACCAAAGCCAGTGAAGCCGGTACTAGTCGACGTCGATGGAATATTAAAAGCAGACTTGTTCTGATTGAACAATCCAATACTCTATGAACAAAATATAAGTATCATTTTGATTTCCAATACAATATGTAATGTGTATATTTGTATGTACATTACCTGATTAGGTTGGGTGGAACCGAATGCAGATCCGAATCCAGTATTCTGTCCGGTATTAATGCTACCAAAACCCGTTCCAGCAGTCTGGTTAGTACTGCTGGTGCCAAAAAGCGGTGTCGGGGCAGCTGCTATAGATAAAATTTTACACTTCATATTTTATATTTTCCATATTTTATTTAAAAATATATTTTTATTTACCTCATTGATAAAATAATGGTAAATAGAAGATCGCGTATTAAAGAAATAAAAATAAAAATGTCTTTTCTCTCCTTCGAATTAACACATACATTTGTGCGCATGTGCACGTATAGGTGAGTACATTTCGATACTTTTTATAATCATCACATATTTTAATATTGATCATGTATATGCATATGTATGATTAATATATTAAAATATAAGATAATTATAGAAAATATTTAAACAGAATATCTCGAAGTGGGAACACACAGAGTGCATAATACAATTGTGCCAGGAAAAGCAACTTTTTTTCCCTTGGCAAAATTGCATCTGAGCAATAGTTTTTAAACGAGAACAATTTAAAGCTAACAAATGAACACTTAAAGTTATGCATGAATCAGCAGTGTTGGTGCTATACGCTATTTTATTATCCCTCTAAAGATTTCATAACAATTGTGTATCTAAATATCACTATTTTAAATACAGCTTATGAGAAATAATTTAACATCACTTGCTCTACTAATAAGGTTTTCTTGTTGCAAGTTAATATTCATTAACTATTTTTTCAGTTGTCGTTTTTTCAGGAACATCAGTTAGAGGTATTCATATATCGCGTATACTTGTTAAAATTTTCAGAAATCGTAAAACAGCGTACGTGTCCAGTGTGAGCTGGGATTCATGCGTAACTTAAATAAGAGTTCTCGTTTGTTAGCTTTAAATTGCTCACATGAAAACTTGTTCGGATAGCAGAATTTTACCAGGAAAAGGCTTTTTTTAGCACAGAGGATCACACGGTACGCGCAAATTCTGGGACATTTTGTATGATATACATATAGATTGACGGACTTTATAACGATATACGTTGGGATAAATAAAATAACTTACTACCAAATGGTTTTGTTTGAGTATTAGTACCAAACAGATTTGTTGTGGGTGTAGAATTGAATGCAAAGCTGTTGGTTGTTGTAGTTGCTGGCGTTCCAAAATTAGTAATGGGTTTTCCGAATAGTCCGGTCGATCCTGATTGGCTAGTGGTACCAAATCCTCCGGTCATTGCACCAAATCCTTTAACAAATAAAATAAGTTAGAGAATTTTCTTCTATTTTTATTATAGAATAGAATATTATATAAGTATTATGCAAAATTTTGCTTTTATGTATGATTTTTTATTATAAAGTGTATAAAAGTAAATAAAACATTTGAAATTTAAAAAAATATTTTTTAATCAGGCTTGTAGATCATAAGTAGAAATGTTTGTGGAATATAATATTTACAGTATATAACTGTATAATTACTTATCGTACAATTAAGTAATACTAGTATATAACATTTAGTACAAAATATTATATATGCATAAAATTAAGCAAATAATTGTATAATTATACAATATGATACACATATATGCAATATAATTGTATAAATTTATTGTATAATTACACGTTGTTATATATAATTATTTATGTTTGTTAATCCATATTCGTCTGAATATCTTTTAGTTAATAAATGTCTTATTGCGGAACTTACCTGTCCCAGCTGTGCTAGTACCAGCTGATGTGCTACCGAACGGTGATGTTTGTGCCGACGTCCCAAAGAGACCCGTTTGTGGACCTGTTTGAAAAGAGAAGCAAGTAAATTATCAATATTTTACTATTTATTTTGGCGCTGAAATCAATAAGATCGTATGATATGCCTTTTCTCCCAAGTTGATAATCTTCAAAACGTAATTCCTCGTAAGACTTGGATTCATATTCTTTCATAGATGCAATGCAACAATGACGGGCCGAAATGGTGTGCGATATTCCATTTTTTGACATGGAATCAGTTGTAATGACAGGTGTGAATTTCACTGCAGTGCCAGCTGGTACGGTAGTCGGGTTAGTATTGCCAAAACCTGCACAGAAAGAAATCAAAGTGTTTGAAATTTTAAATGTTATTAGTCTAGGTATAGCGCAAATGCAATTGCGCTCTTAACTTACCTGTGGTTGTACCAAAAAGATTTGTGTTTGTGGTGGTATTCGCCTGACCAAATGGAGTAGTTTGTTGTGCATTTTGTTGCGGTTGTCCGAACAGATTAGTTCCAGATGTTGTGCCAAAGTTAAAACCAGGTTTGTTTGCTTGACCAAACGCTGAAGTCCCTGTGCTTGTACCGAAAAGATTTGTCCCGGCATTTTGTTGGGTGCCGAAAAGATTGGTACTTGTATTTGTTGTCCCGAAGCCTGCAAAAACAAAAATATATTTGTTAGATTTTAACAATATCTATATAACAAATACAGTATCATATAAACCAAAATTAAAATTAAATTTATTGCTTGCACATTATATTTAATATTTATTGATTTAATGTCTAATAAGGTCTATAAAATAAATTACTTCAGATGTACAATACTGCTTAAAAATATACACACAATGTATACATAAAGATGTTTTGTACCACAGGAAATAATATAACAGGCATAAATTATATAATTTTGAAAGACATCAATGAGGCTAGTTTTAAACCATGTTATGATTTTTTGAATTTGTCTTTTACAATTTGTTATATTTCCAATATAAATAATCCCTATATAATATAATTTGCAAAAATTACTGTCCAATATAATGACATTTCGAGTGATCCTTGGATCGCAAAATGTTTTTCTAAAAAAACGTAATGATCGAGAATGTTTCAAATGCATGATATCTTGAACACGCACGAATATACATACAGGAAAGAACTTTTTACATGCAAGTGAAACAGTTAATAAATTGCTACCTCCAAAAGACGGTTGAGTATTAGTTGGCTGTCTAAATGCCGGTGGCGTTGTGGTATTTCCAAACAAGCCACCTGTGGTAGAACCTGTGGGCTTAGAACTAAAGAGTGATGAAGTATTGCTACTACCAAAGACAGGTGTTGCGCCACTACCAAAACTTGTTGTAGTAATGGGTTTACCAAATGCAGATTGGCCAAATGGACTGTTTTGCGTCGCTGTACTAAATCCACCTTAAAAAAAAAGATAAATATTTTAATAAAAAGAATCCTTAATTAAATCTCTAGCATGATTTATTTACATAATATACATACTGAACGATGTATTTCCAGTTTGCCCAAACATATTTAAGGTTAAATTATAACAGAATCTTGTTCAAGCAATCTGAAATAAAATTAAGATTATAAGACAAGGAGTACAGCACTTTTATATTAGTTTATACGATACATTTGTTTTTCATTATTGTATTATAATTAGCACACTGCATATTATTCTGAAAGAGATAAAAACTATTAAAGTAATCAAGAATTTTAACATTATTCTTACATTGATTAATGCTATTGACCTAAGAATTATTACTTTAAGATAAGCTGAATGACATGTTTCTATATGCAGTAATCGAGCTATTAATAACATTCTGTAACGTACATACGTATGCTCTTAAAAATATTGAGACAATTGGAATATCATAAACATATTTTTTTAGTTAAATATAAAACAGTTTCTCCCAGACAGATTTCCTAAAACTTATATGTATTTTGTATCTTTTCAGGCAAAAAGATCTGTTGAAAGGCTTTCAGTTTTGCTCTATTTTTTTTATGCAATCCTACATACATAAAGCTTGTATCAGACTACAATGAAGATTGAGGATTGCGAATTAGAGATTAGAATTTTGCCAAAACAAAACGGATCAATATTGTATTTATCCGATTGATCAAAGTTTAATCTTCAGTTTACAATCTTCAAGCTTCAATACATAGTAATATGGATTTCATATACGCAATATTATTCGTGCATATTGCACTTTCAAATAAATATAGATAGATTTATATGTATATCTACAAAGTTACATACTTTTTTTGTCAACGCTCTGGAATTAAACAACAAATCGATGTTTCATGAGTTATAAAGCACAGAACAATCTGTCGCAAATATAAATGAACAAATCGTTTCACCGAGTGCACCGATCAGTACTCACAGTATAATTCACGTTTATCTGCAAATCGCTCATTCCCATTTGTTTAGGTTCTAAACATTATAAATAACATTAATCAATAACTAGAAACAAATGGATTATATAATCTAATTAAAAAGAGCTATAATAAAGATGCTGAGAGTAAATTAAATTTTAATCTGTTCCATTGTGGTTAAATTCTTATTTGCAATTGCAATCTTCAATTTGCAATCCTTAATTTTCAATGCGTAGTCTGACATGGGCTTTACTTACGTATGTAAAATTGCATGAAAATAATTGAGTAAAATTGAAAGCTTTTCAACCGTTTATTTACCTAAAAATACACAAAATACATTGAAGTTTTAGGAAATCTATCTGGGAGAAACTGTTTTATATTTACTAAGACGTTATATTTATGATATTCTAATTGTTTCAGTATTTTTGAGACGTACCTATGTCGCGCAGTGTTATTAATAGCGATTATTGCATATAGAAACATTATTCATTATTAAACTTACCGTAAAGTAGTCATTCTCAGATTAATAGCATTAATAGCAATGACGATATTAGAATTCTCGATTAATATAATAGCAGTTTCTCTCTTGGAATAATACACGCGTTAATCATAACACAACGATTAAGAACAAATGGATCGTATATAAATAAAAATAATAAAATTTTATTTCTTTTTAACCATCATCAAAGTGCAGAGCAATGCACTTACCGTATCGGTATGATAGAGTGCACATAAATGTTACACGATACATGTTATTTCTTTCAAGATACAATACGCGCGATATTTCACGTACAAAGTCGTCGCCGCGCCGTCGCGCTTTCAATCGAAGTAACAAACAAGAAAAAAAGAAAGGTATGAGACAAGAGCGACGACGTTATCGAATGCATTTGGTTTGTCTGTGCCTCGAAAATATATAAGATACGTGAATTTCGTAAAAAGTCGTCCAAGTCTTCGCTCTTCTCGCGGTCTCAGCGATAAAAATGGATAATACGCATTAAGTGCGCTTTGGTTATGAACTGGCGCGAGAAAAAAGTCAAGTTGCAAATTGTCTTGTCGGATCGCTCGGCTGAAACGCTTGATCGCTACTTTCGGTCGCGAATGCCTGAGATTGAAGACTCTGCCTACCTGCTTAGATAAAGTTCACTTGAATTCGTGCATGAAGCACGAATATTTCACTTGCAACCGTTCGTGAATTTGACACAAGCGTATTTCCACGCAATTACACAGAAATGGAATGTCGGATAAGCACAAGTTCAAGATTACCAAACTTGCGCGTTGCGCGCAGTGTCGACAGTGTGCCCAACGCTCGAAAATAAGCTTGGTTACCCCCAAAACCCATTGGCCCATAGGTTGGAGGAAATTTGGACTCTAGTTTCTAGTTAGATCCATAGGTAAGAACCAATGGCCGCGCGTTCAGCAGACCAAGACGCTCAGTACCAGTCGAACGTGATTGGCTCTTACTTTTAGAACCAACCAATCAACGCGGAGTGTTAATAAGACGAACTCAACAGTTGTGTCTGCTGAACGCGGCCAATCGCTCCACGAGCAGCCTGCGTTCCGAAACGCGTCCAATTTTCAGTGTCTGTCAGTGCCTAAGCATTAAATATACATATACATACATACATACATATGTATGATGTATGTATGGACATGGACATATGTGCATACATAAGACTGTGGGCTGTGGGGACTGTGGTATAAACAAGAGGCAACAATCTGTTATTTGTTTAGGACTTTAGGATATATCATGAAAAATAAAATATCGACTCATTTGCCAGGTGAATCACCATTTAATACACATGAATTACATGGATATTACACGCACGAGAGCGAACATTTGTTTAATGAAAAATTTTATAAATTTTCAGCCGTACCGTCATCGCTTTCTCCTTGGATAATCGTGATTTTGTCACTTTGTTTTGTTAACAGTTATGACGGAGATTTTGTTTTTGATGATAACGAGGCTATCGTCAATAACAACGATGTACGCGACACACCGTTCTGGGATATATTTCAAAATGACTTTTGGGGTACCAAATTATCCCATAGGCAAAGCCACAAATCATACAGACCTTTCACCATCCTTAGTTTCAGGTAAAAGAATATCAAGTGCATCCACAGATACCTCAGTAACAATATCTTGCTAAAAAGTTGTATAGAAATCAATTTTCTTTTTTTTATCTCTATAGATTACAATTCTGGTTACGACAAGGCTTGGTCTCGCAAGACTATCATATAGTGAACATAATATTGCACAGTGCAATTTGCCTGTTGATTCTGTCCGTATACAATATATTTTTGGGGCCGGAAGAACGGAGCACTTCATTTTATGCTGCAGCCCTATTTGCAGTTCATCCAATTCATACAGAGGCTGTAATTATGGAGTATAATATTATTATTAATTATGTACTAATATCCGAATATATTACAATTATGTTTGTACCTTCGTATATCAGGTGTCTGGAATTGTTGGACGCGCTGAATTATTATGTAGCTTGTTTACATGGCTATCAATCTTGTTGTACAGCCATACAATATATGCAAAGAATACATTACAGGCATGGGCTGCCATGTTCAGTTTTGCTATTTGCATCACCGCAGCGATGCTATGTAAAGAAACTGGGATCACTGCCATTGTGAGTATCAAAATTGCGCCGCTAAACTTAATTTTTTTTTACGTAACTATAAAGGATTTTTGTCTTTATCTTTTAGGGTATTTGTGCAATATACGACATAGTTATCGTGAACAAGATATATCCGATTGACATAATTAATTCTCTCGCATTTAAATATGCTGATAAAAGTTTAAATAATTTTATTAATCTTAGAAATGTTTTATTACGACTCGCTGCACTCGTTCTCATTGCTATAATACTTTTGCTTCTAAGGTTCAGTATTATGGGGTTCTCCACCCCAAAATTTCAATCAGTAGATAATCCAGCGTCTTTTATGGATAACGTATTGCTTCGTATACTCAATTATAACTATATCTATTGCCTGAATATATGGTTACTTATATGCCCCATATGGCTCTGTTTTGATTGGTCAATGGGCTGCATATCTCTGATTACTGGCTATGACTACAGAACTTTTGTAGTCATTATTTTCTGGCTCATGTTTGGAGCATTTATTGTGTATACGTTTATCTATCATAAGGACAAGACCTTAAGGTAATCTTAAAAATCAGAAAAGATATGTATGTTGAGAACGTTTTATATATATATGTAATATAATATAATATATATATATATATATATATATATAGTATATAAACTTTTGCAGATATATAATTATGGGTCTTACAGTGTTGATCTGTCCATTTCTGCCAGCAAGTAATATTTTCTTCAACGTCGGATTTGTTTTGGCAGAGAGAGTATTGTATATTCCTTCGGCAGGATATTGCTTGCTAGTCATTATCGGTTTGCAGAAACTTTCTGCCCGATTTTCCTTGCCTAAGATGTCGTTGTTGGCATACGTAATGCTTATTGTATTACTGTTCGTGCGTTCTTGGATAAGGAGTAGCCAATGGAGAAATGAGAGACTGCTTTTTCAATCAGCTTTAAATGTATGCCCTTTGAACGCAAAAGTACATTATAATATCGCGAAAAATGCTGCAGACGCAGGAAATGTTGATCTCGCCAAACTAGAATATCGAGAGGCTTTACGGTATTGCATACAGTATACAAGATCTTAATTTTCTTCTAAGAAATTTTATTGTGTTATACATTTATGTTCTTTGCTACACAGATTAAATCCAAAATATGCTCAAGCTCTGAATAATCTTGGCAATTTACTTAAAGACGATGGGCAGTTTTTGGAAGCTGTAAATTTGTTCGAGCAAGCTGTTAATTTACAGTAAATCCAGTTAAATATCATCATCTAAGATGAACAGTTCTACTTATAAATGTCTTATTTATTTCAACTACAATGAGAAATTAAAATCTATACGTATATGCATATAATCTCTTTCTTTCTTTCTGTTTATGACAAATTATAAAATAGATATACATTACAAATATTACAAATATAAATATGTAGATACGGTATCTCTCACACAAACTCATGAATTTTAGAAAGGATTTTTCTACGGCGTGGATGAATCGAGGTATAGTTCAGTCAGCATTGAAAAGGTATGAGGAATCAGAAGCGAGTTATTTCATGGCTCTGCAATACCGATCAAATTATCCAGATTGTTATTACAATCTAGGCGTATTGGTGAGTACTACATAATGGTAAAATATAATTTTAATCTATTTTTGAGAATATCTTATTATAATTTACTAATTCAAAATTGATGGCGATAGTATCTAGAACGAAAACAATATGACAAGGCGTTGAAAGCTTGGATAAATGCGACTAAGCAAAAATCCACGCATAAACGAGCATGGACGAATATGATACTACTATTAGATGATTTAGGTTTGTGCTTATTTAAATTAATACTGTATCTTTCTGTTACTGTACATCAGTTACTATAATATTAAAAAATATATTTTAAGTCAAGAGATACTCTATAATTTTAGATAGGACAGAAGAGGCATTGAAAGTGGCAAATAAAGCTTTAAAATTTATTCCGAATCATGCTTCTATCTATTTCAATATTGCTAATATTTTGGGAAAAAAGGGAAAATACGAAGACGCAGAAATCCAATTCAAACGGGCAATATCGATAGATCCTATGGTTCCTATGATCTATGCAAACTTAGGTATATTGAGAAATGCATCAGCGATATTTCATACCAACCCTCTTTTCCAACTGATGTTGAAGAATACAAGTTTGAGAACGCAGGAATTTGATATGATACAACTTGTATCATCGAATACTAAGAGTATTCGATTCATGATATAAGCTATTACTCATTATATCAAATTCCTATATGTGTTGGTTGCTAAATCTATTATCTCATCGACCAGTTTAGGATTGCAATGGCTGATAAAACCAGTCATAACTTTGACTTGAAAAACCAAATTTTTATGTTTATATGCATATCGAGAAAGTTCAAGAAGCATTTTTTTAGATCATTTTTTATCTTTTCTTGAATAAGCAAACTTTCTCACAAAATTCAGCTTTTTTAAAAAGACCTCAAGTTTATTAAATTTGCTGATTTGAGAAAAAATATGGTTGGATTTGGCATAAAACATTTCATATTTATGTAAATGTGTATACATATGTATATATCAGATATGAATAATTTAAGATAATATATAAAATCAGAAATATCTTATTTAGGTGTCTTATATCATCGTTGGAATAAATTAAATGCGGCAGAGGAGATGTATACGAAAGCATTGCAATTAAACCCAGATTTACATAGTGCAAGAGAAAACTTGCAAAAATTGTATGCATTAAAGGCGTCAATAAAATAATTTTGTTACACTTGTATCCTAAATATATTTATAACACATACAACTCCCGTATACATATATGCAATATATATATATATATAAATTTATTGAAGTTTTTTCTAGGTCTTGTTTAGATTTTTTAGGTCTTATCTTAGTTTACCTTAGTTTAGGTCTTATTATCGTCATTAATTCCGATATACAAGGATAACTGTATGCTTTAAAATTTCCGACTTTTTTACCGTCAACGTAATTATAAGATATAAAACATTTATTACAAAAATAACTTATGTCATGTGGTATTCTATCGTGTTCCGTTACAATCCAATGCACGTTAAATATTCCACAATAGATGCAGTGTTTTCCAGAAATAGGTCTTATTCTTTCTATTCTTGGATAAGCAGATGATATTAATACATCGTCATCAGTTACCAATCTGTGAATGAATGAACAAAATGAATTAATTTGTTAATAACAGATGTTAAATAAAATGATTTGTTACCAATAATACAAATACCACAGCTCTATCGGCATAATCTTTTACTTTTTTATCATGGTTTTGTTATTTTTGCCAGTATTATAAAAGAAATTTTATTATGAACGCTTTAAACTAGATGCTTCCATTACATTAGATTAGTGTTAAATAAGAGTTACCTGGCATCAGTTAGTACAATCAAGTGTTCGCAGGAACCCTGATGCTGGTACACCCATGGAAAACCAAATCTTGCACAAAGAGAATTTATCTGGGCGTCCATAGTCGCAACTTTAAATGGACCTATATCACGAGCTGTTGCCCATTCCAATATGATATTACTGTAATCAATGTTTGTTGGCACACTAGTATCGTTATAAAATGTATCTTCAATATAGAAGAATCCTGAGGGATAGACATCCTATAATGTACAAAATGCTATTAACTTTCTCTTTTTTTACATACGACGAACGCATGGACCAGGTTATAAAATAGATAAAGCTCCAAATTGAAGAAACAGTTACCTTTGCCATAGGTCCGGGTCTTTGATTCGGTTTTTCACTAATTTCCTTTATAATCGACAAATCAGACTGACATATTATCTTCCGTCGTAATTCATAAAGAGTCTGGCATCCCAATATTGATATAACGCTTTTAAGTTTGAGAACTGGGACACTTATTTTATACCTAAGACGAGAGTGGCTTTTAAATGGTTCATATACCCTGACATAAACTAAAAATTCCTCACTTGGCTTTACGGAGTTATCAGATGATTTTAACTTGTCATATTTCTAGAAAGAAACAATTTTATTATTTTAATGTTATAGATTTATTATTATAGATACATAGATACATTAAGTAATACAGTGACTATAAAATTATTGGTCCTATAGCAATTATAATAATTCAATTCAATTTTAGTAAATCTTTTCAATACTCTGTACCTATATATTGATATATTTTTCTTGGAAGTAACTACTTACAACAGGAATGCCACTTTGATATTTTGATTTTTGTAAAGTTTCCTTAGATAAGATCTTTAACACTTTAATTGTTTCCAATGGAACATTATCTGAGATTGTTTCAGGCACTTGAACATATCCTTGTTTCTCCTTTTCCTCCTCATTGGCAGCCTCCATTGGCAACGTTAAATTATCTATGCTGTAAAATTGACACCGATATATGTGTGAGTCTATACTTAATTTTTTAATTTTCATCAGAAAATACAATATTATTTATTACGTGCTGTAATATAAGGTACCTGCAATATTGTTTCATTAAAAGTATTCTTGCTTGTGAGAGGTCGGTATCCATAAGTTGAAAAATCTTTTCCTCGCTGCGTTTGCTAACTTCGTGACACATCAATGAATTGAGTAGTTCGCTATATTGTTGAAAGTAATCCTTTATGCAAATTTTTGGCGATGCCTGTCGATCGTAAAGCTTATATATTTGATCCATTATTATCCATATAAACAAGTTTTATCTAAAATCAAAGAGCAAAAATATATGTATGTACATAAAAAATACTAAAAATTAGCCAGTGTTCAGTTTAGAGTATTCTATTTACATTTTAAACGAAAATATACTCTTTTGATACTTTTTTGTGACAAAACGAAGATGTAAAAAGGAAAAGTCGTCGTTTGCCACTTAAAAACAAGGGGCCTCACCTCCAATATCGATGAAATTATGCTCAATCGACGGCGTTTTTACACGAAACGAAAGAATCTGGCAGAAAAAAAGCGTCGCTCTGCCCCGCGAAGCGAGATATTAATCGTTGAAGTGACGACTATTCACTATTCAGGTTATGAAATCTGTCATACCGAATACCGATGACACAAGTATAAGCCGACGAGCTGTAGCTAGAGACCCTATAATAAGACTAAATAAGATACATGCTTATGGTGAGTTCTCATGGGCAGTGAAATGCTGTAGCAGCGAGCAGCAGGGGCCCTATTCTTGAAAAATATCGCATACGATGGCTGCGTTCGGGGAGCGCGCTACTAGCGCTATTGCATCATTCTATCTTTATCGCTCATCAAGTGTAGAACAAGGATAGAATAAGCAAATAGCGCTAATAGCGCGCTCCCCGAACGCAGCCGATATGTCATGAATATCACACTCTGCAACCAAAATGGGCGCGTTCAGCAGAACAAACCGCTCAGTAGCAATCGAACGTGATTGGCTCTTACTTTTAGACCCAACAAATCAACGTAGCGTGTTGATAAGACGACACTCAACAGTTGTGTCTGCTGAACGCGGCCAATAGCACACTTGCAAAGTGTAATTTTCTAGTGACATTCCTAAAATATCGTATGCAATATTTTTCGAGAATAGGGCCCCAGTTTAATAATTTCCTAGAAATTATTTAGTAATTTATAAAAAATTACTAAACTTTCCTAGAAATTACTACGCTGTTGCTGCATTTCACATATGTGTATGTATACATAACATGTATAAAGCCCGGTGTCCACGATGCAAGAACTGTGTCCAAGTTTCGGTTTAAGCCAATCAACTTGCAGCTCTTACAGAAAAGTAGCAGTTTCATTGGCTTAAACCGAAACTCGGACCGATTTCTAGTATCGTACACAAGGCTTTAAAAGCCATTGCACGTAACAAAGTTTTAGTCATAATCATAAAGCCTTGTGTACACGATACTAGAAATCGGTCCGAGTTTCGGTTTAAGCCAATGAAACTGCTGCTTTTCTGTAAGAGCTGCAAGTTGATTGGCTTAAACCGAAACTCGGACCGATTTCTAGTATCGTGAAGCCGTGATCAGACTACGGATTGGGATTGAGATTGGATTGAAATTTGACCAATTAGAGCAAAGTTCACTAAACTTGAAGTTAGTTTTCTTTATTCTGATTGATTAAATTTCAATCCAATCTCAATCCCAATCCGTAGTCTGATCACGGCTTGATGCGAGTCGCAAAGTTGTGAGTCATAAGAATTGACCAATCACAGTCGATTATTCTCCTCAAATTCGATTGTGATTGGTCAATTTCCTACGACTCACGACCCGCGACTCGCATTGTAGACCCAGCATTACTCATAATCGTAAGCCCGTAAGAAAATAGACCAATCACAGTCGATTATTCTCCTTGAGCTCGAAGAATAATCGAGTGTGATTGGTCTATTTTCTTACGGCCTTACGATTATGACTAAAACTTTGTTACGTGCAATGGCCTTAATCGACTGTGATTGGTCAATTCTTGCGACTCACGACTTTGCGACTCCCATTGTAGACCCAGCATTACGATTATGACTAAAACTTTGGGCGCGTTCAGCAGACACAACTGTTGAGTCTCGTCTTATCAACAATATGCGTCGATTGGTTGGTTCTAAAAGTAAGAGCCAATCACGTTCGACTGCTACTGAGCGGCTTGATCTGCTGAACGCGACCTTTGTTACGTGCAATGGCCTTAAATCTCTATCTTCTTCATGGTACATATGTACATACATTACATTCTTGCAATCCTTAAATAAAGAACTTGTAAAGAACGATTACTAAGCGTTTTCGATTTTTGTCATTTCTATGTTTAATTTTTTAGTCTTAAATCAAAAATTGTCCGCACGTATAAATATAAAAAATATAATATACCGTTGCGTTCTTTATCTTCATCGGACGTTGTCAATGACAGGAACGTTTTCGTGCACATTCACGCAAGAGAATTTTGTTTTTTAAATTAATAGGATATTACAATCACGCGAATATGACGGACAATTTCAAACAGACAAAACACGAGACAGAAGATCAAGAATTGAACGATTTATTGGATAGTAAGTATACTATATTTAGAAAATCGGTCTAACCTTACGGAGTTCTATGTCGCATGAGTTTGGTTCTTGTCAATAAAAAAAAAGTTATATGATTCATTGTTATATAATAAATTGTTTTGTAATTTTAAATAAATCAGGTATTTCTGACATTAAAGAAATGTAATATTTACCATTATATTTATTCTGTAAGCTATTGATATCTTAAAATTTGGTAATATGTTTCAACATATAATTAGTTACAATTATAATTTTTGATCTAGTGTCATTTATTATTATGTATATATATATATATATATATATATATATATATATATATATGTATTTTTTAAGTTTTAAATCTCACTGTCTCTTAGGTGCTCTACAAGATTTTGACAAAGTATCTATATCAAATGTTGAAAAAGGCAATGACACAGGTACAGCGGATTTGCAGAAACAAACAGATAAGGATGAAATATTCGAAGATAAATGGACGGAAGATTTTCTCAAACAAACGGCCAATCAGTTTGAAAAAAATTTGCAAAATTTATTGCAAAACGGTGAGATAATAAAAGATGGGCAAAGAAAGCGATAAAAATTGTGTATTGCTATAATTATTATTAGGAGATAGCGAACTGGAGGCTGCTTTGCAAAAGCTTGGACAGACGTCTACCAGTAATACGACAGATGAGAAAGACATGAATGTGGACTTTCAATCGGCTATTTCACAAGTTTTAAAGGATTTAACTGCAAATTCCGAAAATTTACAGGTAATGGCATCTCATCTTTATGGTATACCCTGTGTATCAATGATGCTTAAAGGTAAAATTATAACTGACAATAGTTATCAGCTTTAGATTTAGCGACTCAAAAACCTCCAGAAAGCACCTTTTTATAATTTTATTAACTCTTTTGTCAAAAGCATTTTTGGCCCACAAGCATTTTTTTCGCCTCACAGCCAAGAGGTTAAAATAGATGAAATACATTTTAGAGTGAAGCAGATGTGGCGGCTATGCTCGGGCAAACGTCTATTGACGGTGATACTGGTGACATATTACCGTTTATGCAAGGAATGATGGAGCACCTCTTGTCGAAAGAGATTCTTTATCCATCATTGAAAGAACTGTCGGATAAATATCCAGCATGGCTAGAAGAGCACAAAGCAACTCTGAATCCTTCCGATTTGCAGAGGTATACGAAACAATCAGAATTGATGCAAAAGGTATGTTTATAATGGACCAAATCCAAGCTGAAGCTTTACAATTAATGTATTTATATTTTGTGTAAGGTATGTACTGAATTAGAAAAGGAAAAGGAAGACGATGCGGAAGATGTCAAGCAACGTCGATTTCAATGTGTGTTGAAACTTATGACGGAAATGCAAAATTATGGTCAAGCGCCTGATGATCTTGTCGGCGAGCAGTGCTCGTTTTTTCAGTTCGATTCCGAGGGCAATCCCACCCTTCCATTTCCACCTGGAGTAGATTCGCAGCAGGATTGCTGTATTATGTGAATACATATGAATATGCATAGCTATCTGAATGTTTCTGAGATATTATATCGGTTTTGCCTATTTTTACCATCTTTATTTCATGAAGAAGTTTCATCGTTCTAGCTTTCTACGATAAATATTACAAATATATGAATATATATACAAGATATATATTACGAAATCTATCCTTGGCTTACGCAAGGATTCTTTTCGAATTCTAGGCCAACCTTCTCTTGGCAAGGATTATGTGCAATAAATATAATCTTAATACATTTTAATTATCTTTTACGGTATATTATATAGTAGAAATATAATTAAGATTCATTTGCTAAGGGATGTAATATGAAAAATTAAAAATTTTCTACTGTAACACTGATTTTTTTCCGTCAAATTTCGGCGAAAGTTTTAAAAGATAAAATTTCTGGCTAAAACTTTTAGAAGTAACTTTATTTTTTCCTGTTATTATAAGTAATATTGTCTTCTATTAATACATCTAATTAAATTAGAAATAGTTTATAATTCAATTAAATATATTTTTTGATACACTATAAATTAATATTAGTTAATATTCCTACAATTCAATATGTAGAATTACGATCTATTTTGATATGACTATTGACCATTTCTTCAATACATTATTTTCTTGGATACGGATTGAAAAATTTAATGTTGTGTTAGATGCGAGTTTATTTTTTACATTTTACAATACATTTCTAGATATGTGATAAAATAGTTTTAATCATATATATATATATATATATATATATATATATATATATATATCATGCGGAGGTTTATATATAAATCAATTATTTGATTAATTTTTTCTACTTGGTGGTTTTCAAAAATCCGGTTTATATTCTTCATTAGCCTATGAGATAATTACTTTAAGAAGTATTTTCGAGTTCGTTATATGTCACGTCAATCAAGTATCTGGAAAAATTATTTATTCAAACGTGAACGATGCATTTGCATGGATACTGTTGCTATCCAGGTCACAGTCCAAATTCAATAACATAAGTACGAGGGAATTCAGTTTTATTAACATCAATTTAATTGTAAGTATTAATTTTAACTTGCATGTATTTTCATTATACATTCTTTCAAGTTTATTTAATCTTATAATTCTATTGTTATTGAATTTAAGTGCAATCAGTATAATCACATAATTGATCTTTCCTTGTATAAAACTCGCTTTCTTGAAACATATTTGTATATACGTGTATAAATACAAATTTACACATACGCATTTGTATCTGTTCGTGTAAGCACACATACGTATAAATCAAGAGAATGAAAGTCATCTTGTATACATACGCGCGCGCGTATGTACGTATAATGAGAAATCACTTTAAAGGTTTTAATTAATAATATGCGTAACATATAAACAGAGAGTCAAAGAAATGGTGCTAAGTAAATTAAATATAAACATATGTAAACAATATCAATTCTGTCAAGGTGTGCCGTACGAGGTATTTCTCGGTGATTGCGTTTGAAGAGTCTGCTGTTGATTCGATGTAGCCTGCGTGGAAGCCATCGTTGTAGGAGCAATAACTCGAGCGTACACGGCACCACTTGCGGTTTTTAATCCGGTTGGCGTGGGAATTACTTTAAGCCCGTGTAATGTTTTGATGTTGAGCAGCTGACTCGGCAAGATAATCGGTTGCTGCGTTTGTTGCTGCTGCTGCTGCTGAGAGGCTGGCTGCTTGCCTAATACTACGTTTCCGCCACTGGTGCTCACTGCAACTCCAACGTTTTTGTTACTGCTCGCTAACACAATAGGTTTTCCCGCGAGCTGAGCGGTAACCATCCGGACAGTCTGAGCCTGCTGCGGCTGAGATTGCTGGTGTTGCGTGCTGACTGCTATTATCTTTGATTGACTAGAAGATGCTTGCGCTTGCGGCACTACCTACAAATATTCGTGTAACATTGTTAAAAGAAAGAAAAGTTTATTATACTCATTACTTATTCTAATTTAATCAACAAAGATATTATAATTCCTATTCTTGATAATAAAACTTTTGACATTCTAATAGTAATAAATTTTCAATTTGCTTCTTTACGTAAATACTTTTTTGTACATTTTTTGTATTAAAAAAATTGATAGGGATTTGTTCAAAGATTAAAAGTGTAGTTAGAATTTCAAGATACTTACTTTTTATGTATGTCTATTTATATTTAAATCTAATAATGCGTTTTGCTCTTTTACGACTATTTATATTATTATTGGTAATTATTTTCTTTTACACGGACTCTACGTTTACACGGTCCGATTTACGCCGAAGTTATAACATCGATGTTATAACTACTGACGTTAAATGCCGTGTAAACGCTTTTTTTCGACAAAGTTATTACGATGTAGTAACGTCAGTAGTTATAACATCGATGTTATAACTTCGGCATAAATCGGGCCGTATAAACCTAGTCTTAGTCAGCCCCAAATGACTTTTGACCTACCTTGATGTTGAAGTTGACCTTCAAGGAGTTCAAGGTCACATTGACCTTTCCCGTCGCTCGTTGTTCATTAAAAAGTTATTAACAAAACATTTAAACTATTAAAATATATTATATATCCATAAATTATCATATTAGCTGCTACTATGTGTGTATAGACAATACACATGTAGTCGGGGGAAGAGCTACCGCCTCTCCCCCGCAGGCAAGGGTGGGTGGGGGTGGACCTCGACTCGTTTTGCACGGAAAGTTGACAATCCAACTTTTCATTCGAAGCGAGGTCCACCCTTCCCTACCTCACCCCTGCTTCAGGGCGAAACGAGGTCATTGTACGGTTCGAGTTTTCGACTTTTCACACGAAACGAGGTCTGCCTCCACTCACTCCTGCCTACATATGTACTATCTATACAAATATATCAACAAATTATACACAGTGTCAAAAAACTATGTTATAGTTTCCAAACTTCTTTTATTAATAAAACTTTTTAATGAACGAGCGACGAGAAAGGTCAACGACCTTGAATTCCTTGAAGGTCAAGGTGAACATCAAGGTAGGTCAAGTCATTTGGGGCTGACTGTGTAAAGGAAAATATTTACCATCAAAAGGTTTCAGTCTAGTCAATAAATATGTAAATAAATCTACTATATGTAAAGTGCGCTTACTTGGTATTGAGCCTGTATGACCTGCTTGCCTTGCCTATTAAGCTGATTAGCATGGCCAGTAGCAGTAGCCAATTTCAATCCTTTCTGCGCTAGCAAACTTTCGACAGAAATAATCTGTCCCCCGCTGCTGTTCGTTAAAACTTTCGCAAGTATCTTTTGTTGCTGTTGCTGCTGTTGATGATGAGGCGATTGTTGTATCTGCACGGCAATCGGTTTTCCTCCGATTTGTGCAATTATGCGTTGCATTCCCGGAGTTTGTTGTATAGGCTGTTGTTGATTAGCCGTAACTCGTTGTTGTTGGAGTTGTTGCTGCTGAGATCAGAATAAAATTTAAATAGAAGCAAATAATAAACGTAATAAAAACAAGGTTTGCTTGCAGAGATACCTTCAGTTGCTGCTGCTGTTGCTGCTGTTGTTGTTGTTGTTGCTGCTGCTGCTGTTGTAATTGTTGCTGTTGCGATTGATTATTCGACGGTGAGGATTGTTTGATAAATATAGTTTGACCCTGAAGACCGTGGCTTGTGAGCAACGATTTAATTTGACTCGAGCTAACTAATTTAATCTGTGATGCCAAGAGAGTTTTGCCTGGTAACACATGTTGCTGTTGTTGCTGCTGCGATTGTTGTTGCTTCATATTAGTAGTTTGTAAAATACTTTTCCCTGCTTGATTTGTTACTATAGCTGACTGCTGCGGTGGCTGATTTTGCGCTTTTGTAGACGGTAATATCGTCGTTAAATTTGTTGTAGCTCCGTTTACCACGTTTGAATTATTACTAGTTGAAACAGATTGTTGTGCAGATTGCAATACAGAATGTCCAGACAGACGAATGGTTTGCAGGCCAGCAGACGTCGATACTTGAATTTGGTGATGGGGAAAATTGTGTTGATTTGATTGCAATAGACTTTGAGCAGAGTTTGTCTTGAGTACAGCGATTGGTTTTCCTCCTACAGTAGATGCCTTTTTCACCATTATTGGAGCGAGTGGCGATTTCGTATCTATTGCAATGTTATCTCGTTCTGTGCTCACTACATTTGTAATCGTAGCCGAAGAAGTCACGATCGATGCAACAGAAACGGGAGTTTCAACGGTAGAAATTGCTGATGTTATTGTGTTAACTCCCATTTCTACATTAGCATTAACGGAATGTTCAGTGGGGATAGAATGGTCAGTGACAATTTTTTCTTCAATTTTACGCTGCTCTTTCCTGTGAGAAATATAATAAATATAGAATAATATTATAAATATTTTTCTCAAATATATTGTAGTTTTAAAATAAATACAAGATGCTTACTTAGGAATAACAGGTTGCATAGGTATAGTTGTCATTCGCCTTTCTTTCTTGAGAATAACTTCTTTGGTATTCGAAGATTGTTCTTTATTTACATTAGCTGATTTGAGAATTGGTTGCACTACTTTATTTCGCGACGTATTACCAACGCTTTTCTTATTTTTCGCAATACCTTGTAATTGTTGGTGAACCATTTCTACAAGAGATAAAAACAATATCTTGACATAATCACATGAGAAAATTATAATTGAAAAACGTCAGAAACATGTTCGAGTTACATTAAATAATATATAAGATAACAGAGATAAATAAATAGATGATAACGAACCAAATTCAGATTCAGATCGTCCTCGATGAAGATAAAGCCACTCCTTTCGACGAGGATAATATCTAACACAGGGATCTGTCTCGTAATGTAATCTATCCAGCGCTCCTGATACTACAGAATGGAGATATCCTTCCTTCTCGTCATTGTCTTGCTCTATGATGTACTGCGAATCTTTCAATAACTGACAAATATCAGCACGAGTTCCTTCACCATTAGGAAGTCGGGCAGTAGCATCTCTAACTAACGCTAAAATTGTTACGAAGTTTGGACGATCCGGTACCAACAACGAATGTCCTCGGGCTTTGGCTTGTCCTGAAGCTTAATATAAATAATATGATTAATCTCACATATCTGTAATAATAAACTAATAATTAAAAAAATTTTTTTAAATATGAAATGTAATAGGTTTCCTATCAAAAAAGATTAAATACTGGTTTATTTACAATAATGTGTCCACTATAAAAGACGTAAAATATATTTGTTTTATAAATGGTTTATAACACAAAATGTTTTAAATATAAATCAAAATGTTTCGGTTAATTTAATTGCATATAAATTTCTTATACACCTGTATTGTATCATTACATTACATTGTATATGACTGTATTGTATTTTACTGTATTATGTCGCATTGTATAGTATTGTATTGTATATTTTACTGTATTGTATTGTACTTTTGTACACAATCAGTATACGGCTTGCGATTGCTTATATGTACTCGTATCACGTGTATGTGTGTGCTAATATTTGTCATAACATAATTTATAGTAAGAGGAACTCACAAAATTCAGCATTCTTTACATTACAAAGCACAAGTCAAACATACCAACATTATGCTGATAAATTCCTTTGACGGGGCCGACTACGGACGCGTAACCGTGCATGCGATAAGTAAACGCTTTATGAGGCGCAGCGTAACGCATACGCTCTTGTCTTCGGAATTCTTCGCGTTCTTCTACTGTAGACGGACGGACCTTCCATTCTGTGGGAAATAGCGGTCGAGGTGGTTCCCAGTCTGTTCCAGTGGCACTAGCGTCCACATTAGTAGATTCTAGTGCTGGACTTGCGCTTCTACCACTTTGCAAAATTCCGCTTGTAACGATCGAATTATTAGTCGTGCTGTTATTACTCGAGGAGAGTTGAGACTGCTGCGATTTTGTAGCTGTTACAGCACTAGTTGTCGGAGTGTACGGTGACGTCAATATGTCTCTATAAAAGCATTACTTGTTAAATAAATTCTATAATAAAGCTGTTTAATTCATGGCTTGTCGCAAAAAAAAAAAAAAAAAATGAGCAAGAGAATTTAGACACCCAAATGAGCGAACAAGTGAACGACTTAATTGAACAAGAAAAAATGCACCTATTTGCCGTTAATGCCGTTATAATATAATAATCTATAACATAACAATTAAAAATTAAAGGATCAGTGTTTGCCGCCGATTCTTACTTGTACATGAGGAATTTTGTACACAAGTCCTGCAATCGGGTATCGGAGTCTCTTCCAGCGCCGATCCACGCATATACACCTCGACCCTTATTTTCCAGATAGGGCACAAGTTCCTGATCTCGTTCTTGTCGCTGATCCAAATCTTGAGAATACATCAATTCGCCTGCGAGAAATCCCAGAGCTAACGGTACTAAAGTAGGCCACGAAGGTACCAGAGAATACCTGTGACATCATTCATACAATTCGTCAAGAAACGTTACCTACGATCGCGCGCATTGCGGCATAGAGAATTATTCGATATTACCAGTCGTTCAAAGGTGAAATAGGATTGCCTTGCCATTGCGTTATTGCTTCCTTCATTTCTGCTGCGCTCATTCGGTACTCTCCCTTCGAAGTAAAAGCGTCCCGTAGTAGAGAGAAGAAGCATGTGTGGGTCTCTTGCATTAATTCCGCCCCGTTGTTAACATCTATACCTTCATTGGTTGGCATAGTCATTTTCGTCTCAGGTATCGATATAACTCTCTCATCTTCGCACCTGTAACGTCAATTCGCTCCGATTTAAGTTTTTTCTCATTATTGACTTAGTTACAATATTATTGTCTTATACACAATAGGAAACTCACTTAACATCGTCGAGTATATCAATCCCATCGTCAAGTTGGATCGGTAATTGCATCATGTCAATACTATCTAAATCAAGCTCTTTCTTAGATTCATTTTCCTCTTCTTCCTCGGTTTCAGCCAGCACATCCTCGTTCACGCCCAAACTTAATTCGGTCTTAACTTTGTCATATTCCATGTCTTCGACTTCCTTTTTTATCTCTGGTATATTGGCCACTGCTGGTTTGCTACTCTTTTGAGTTACTGGGCTGCTGCAAATGAGAAACACGATTGGAACATATATCAAGCGTTATAATCGTATGATATTTATCTAATGTGTACAGTTAATCGTAATTACATTTTCTTTTTAGCTACTTGATGTGCTTCGTATGCCTCAACGGGTTCCGACTTGATAGGCGTTGTTATTCTATTATAATCTACATCCACGACATTAGATTGTCTGTTGTTGTCGTCCGTTGTATGGGAGTAATCGCTGTTGTCACTTTCATGTTTCACGAAATTGGAGTTTGCCAGTTTCGGCGCGGGCGGACACAACGAGTTTTGTTCCAATTTGATTTTCTTTTTAGAAGACGTGATCTTCATAGAGTTGCCAATTGTAAGTTTCTGTTTTTGACCAATTTGCGATCTTTGTGTGAGATCGGCGAGCGCAATTCCTTGAGTGTTCAGCTCCGGATGAAGCTATATATGTATATATAGAATTCAGTTGGTTATTACTTAAATAAGTAATTATGATAAAACGATGAGATACTATACGTACATCACGACGGGCACGTCGTTTTTTGTGCGCGATCAACATAGCACGATAGGTCTCCTCCGTTTGTTCGCGTACAAACAACGATCTATTAGAAGCGTACTCCATTCGCTGCAAGGTAGAAAATACAGGTCTAATTGTATCGTCCTCATGATTGAGTTGTAGGCCTTTAACCGACAATCCTTGAAGACTCATGGTAAAACGCCGTTTTTTCTTCTGCTTAGCGCCAGTCGTTTGATAATAAGGATAATTCTCTTCGTTTTCGGACGTCGTATCGGCGGACAGTCTCGTGCTGGTCCTGAGTTCCGCCCGAACTGCGTTTAGCTCCTCCAAATAGCGCAACTGAGTCTTTTCTTCAACTATTATTTATTCTCATGTTAGTATTGTCTTCCCGGTCATTATATACTTCTCTGCCAAATGGCTGAAGTAGAGGAGAATATAAACAGCCGAAAGATATCGAATACAAATCAGACACTCACCCATTATTGGTTTTAATTTGTGCCAATGAAGTTTAGACACCGTTCGGTTTACTGGTTGATTGAAACCTTGCCTATACGCATTTGATAATAAACTTTCCCGTGATTTTAGTAGCTGATTCGCCAATTCGTATGATCGTTTCCGCTCCTCGAACAACAATCTTCTTTTCTGCGCTTTGCGAACCAAACCGCGTATTCTTTTGATATCAGGACGATAGTGACCGGAAGAAAGATGATTATGAAACGTGTCCAAAGGCATTACACCAAATCTGCAATACATTTTATTCCGAATGTTCCAATTAAATCGACTTCGGAACACGATCTATATTATTCTCATTTTGCAAAAAAAAAAAGACTAATAATTACTACCTGTCGTTTTCTCTATTAAACAACATTTGCAACGATTTCTCCATTTGTGCCTCTATATTGGAGTCTTTTGGAAAAGTAGGCAAAAGATTGTATAACGTTTCTCGTTGACTTTCGGTAAGCCATTCGTTCCAGAAACGTGGGTAATCTAGCATCTCTTTAAAGATACTGAAGTGTTCACAAAGATCCTGGGGTAATTTTACTTTAATATTGGCAGCGACGCAGGTTTCCCATCTCTAAAAATCAATTTATTGTTAAATCGATTACTATTATCATTATAAATCGTTATTAATTTAATGTTTATCTATTAATTTGTTACTAAAAATTATAATAATAAATTGTAGTAATAGTTATACTTTATAATAAGCTATTAAAAGGAAAGGTACACTTAAAAATTACAAAAATATCAACCTTTTTTATTTTTTAAAGAAAGATGAATTGTTTTTTATACGTTTTATTTGTACATTTTGAACTATGCAGGGTGTAACAAAAAGATAAGGACAGACTTTGTCTGCTTGAAGGGGGGGGGGGGGGTTGATATAAGTAATTTGAATATAGGAATACATGTCCGCTGGAGCCTTGTTTCCGTGCTACACAGGGCTGCGGTCAGAATGTCAACCTAGGCAACTCTCTAAGCTATAGTTTACGTCACGTATACTACAGAGTTACTTAGGTGTGCCTAAGCGTAATTCTTGAACGCATCCCAGCAGTAAAGTTGCCTAAGCTTCCTGTGTAGGTAGGTAAAGTGCCTTTTCGATAAAAGATAGCGAACAATTTTATTTGCGAAAGCTGTTCCGAATTAAAAATCAGGCCCGCATACCAAATTTTGAATCAATCCTGACTTAATCATACCTGAATCATACCTGACTTAATGTAAAAAAGCAAAAACATCAAAGTAGGCCGATTGATTCAAAATTTGGTATATGGGTTCGATTTTTAATTTGAAATAGCTTTCTCAAATAAAATTTTTCGTTATTTTTTCGTTATATCCTACATAGGAATTTGAGGAAACTTCTTGAGGAAATGAGGAATATACACACATTCCTATTATACTCAAATTACTTATATCAACTCCCCCTACAAGCACACAAAGTCTGTCTGTATCTTTTTGTTACATCCTGTATAAACTAATTTTTGGGCGTCTAAATGTATAAAAAAAAGAGATTAAACTTATCCTTGCGTGGATCCAAAATAGGTAATACATCCTCTGTAAATGTTAAACAAAAATTTCCTAATTTTTCATATTATTAAATGCTACTGTTTATGTTTTCAATATTCTTTCCGATTTTATCTAGCATGAAAGCTAAATAACATAAGTACTAAAACTATATAGCTATAAGTATATAAGCAAAACTATACACTGTTTGACTAAACAAATTTGTTGCTGTAATTATAAATTGTTAATAAAAATAATAAAATTAAACATTAACTTCAAACAGACAGTAAACAATAAAATATAAACAAAAATAATACTTTACATTTTATTTTTTTGAAAATCTTCCATCATTATTATTCGAATTATTGATATATTCCAATATATTGATGTTGAATTTTTTAGTTGTAATCGTAATTTGAAATAAAAACAGGAAATTATTGCAATGAACGACACTATGATGCCAAATAACACCAAAATCTTGGAAAAGTTTCCATGAAATCACGTTTTCTGACTTTTGTATACCTTTATATTGGAAAACACTGAATTTTTTTAATAATTCATTTAACCTCCTTAAAAATAAACTATAATTTGTTCGGTTTTTTAATTTTCGATTTTCCAGTAAATTACGATCAAAAGTTGCTAGCATTTAATTGTAAAAAATTGACTTTATTCAAATCAATTAAAATTCAGGAAATAATTAATTATTTAGGAAAAAAAGATCAAAGCAAACGGTCAAATCAGATGAGAAAAAGATAAAAAAGAAAAATGATAAGAATATATTGACTCAGTGATAAGAGAAAGGAATATAAAAATAAGTAACTTTGTTTCATGATTTCGCTAATTGCATCTTTCCCTTTAAGCATAAATAGGCACTTTTCATTTAGTGGCGCAAGTAGACACAAAGGTTGTTCTATTTTTCTCAACATTCAGCAAGTAAGAACAAAGAACGACATTTGAGTCGAGTCGATTTGTGTCGCTAAATGAGAAGCCAACCTACAACTATGAAACAAGATATAAATCTTACCAAAGCATCGGGGTTCTCAATGTTTACCATATATTCCGCATTTTCATTTTCATCTTCGTCCTCCTCCGCAGAACTATGGCTTTCGCTGCTGCTTGTGGCATGATCTTCCGCACTATCTTGCTCACTGTCTGTCGTTGTACTACTGCCACTCATACTACTACTGCTACTATCAGTTCTAGAATCATGCGTTGAAGCTTCTTCTTCATCTTCCTCGGCTCCACTATCACCACCGGCCGAGCATTCATCTATCTGTATCCAACGAGCAAAATATTAACAGTATGCCAACTGTTTATCAACACATTTGAACAGAACATTATGACAGACTGATATTAACTGCATCTATATTAATGGTTAAGTTATATTAAAGTTAACCAGCTCTGTTCCACTAGAGCTTGTCAATATAAATCTGATAACAGAAACCAAGCTAAATCTGTCATTTCGTAAACATTTAAATGGAACGTATTATTCAAATAATTATAAAGTAATAGATTCTGCAAGGTTTCTACAGTCAATCTGCCATCATACTCTGTTATATCTCTGGCATTCTATCGATAAAATTAATATCGGATATTCAGTAAAATCTGTTTTTCTTTTCAACAGATTTGTCTATCTGGATAAATATATTGCTTAGGGCCGGTTGTTCCAACCTATTGGTAAGTTAACTAATAGTCAAATATGTCTATCTTTGTCTAATATTAAGGATAAACAAAGACAATATGATTTAACTATTAGGTATTACCAACAGGTTGAAACAACCAGCCCTTATGATGGGGTATTGCTATATAGTGATGATTTATACAGGTACATAATACAGCAAAAAGATAAACTCTCTCGAAGCAAAGTAACTTTTAAACAATATATGTGATTTATAATTCCTTATTTATATACAAAATTTTGCTCTATTATATTATTATATTGTAAATTAATATACACATATTAACTAGTATAGTAGTTTTAACTAGTAGTATATTGATTAGTATAGGTATTAACTATACTAATTAATATCAACTGACCATAGATATAATAATTAGATATTAGCTATTAGATATTAGAAGTTAATAGATATTAGCTAGTATTAGTACAAAATAAACCATTACAAATTATATCAATTGCGATCATAAATTGTAGGTATCAAAATTAGATGAGTGCAATTATATTAGAAATATATACAAAAATTTAAATTTGGATAGAACCACATAATACGTTGTGTCAAATATATGTCATATTAATTTCGTAGCAGTAGAATGAATGGTAGAAACCAACCTCCATTTCCCCAGTTTTCGATCTTGTGCACTTTTTCAGCGATTTGCGCTGTCTATCGGGAAATAAGTGTGTGTGTTTGTGTGCCTTTGTGTGGTGTCTTCACTGTCTTCCCACCTAACTACAACATTAACTCAACACACGGAGAAAAAGACGCGAAAAGATCTTTCAGATATTTCTCAACGTACATGCAAGCACTTGTACATACATGTATATAGCACAAATAATGGTTATAAAATAAGTATTAAGTAACGTCGCTATCGACTATTCGTCTCCGAATAATTATAACTTTCCAGCTCTCTTTAATCATGGCATTAAACACGATGACAACAATATTACGCATTGAACGATAACCATACTGGAATGAGCACTGTTGTAAATTGTAAAGGCTGGTAAAGGCCGGCACGCAATACAAAGGTACTACAGGCTACAGGCAATAGGAACAGGGAATAGCAAAAGAATGTAGATTTTCAACCTATCGGAAGCCGTGTATCAAATGGCCGCGTTCAGCAGACACAACTGTTGAGTTCGTCTTATCAACACTCTGCGTTGATTGGTTGGTTCTAAAAGTAAGAGCCAATCACGTTCGACTGCTACTCAGCGGCTTGGTCTGCTGAACGCGCCCAATGAGTGCATCCAGAAGCACGACCGCTCAAGCAGGGCATACACACTTTTCGTAGAACATAACAGTAAGGTTGCGACCAATCGCGTTCCTTGATTCGGCCGTCTGTAACCGTAGAAGTAAAAATTGAGCAACGCGATTGGTCGAAACCTTACTGTTACGTTCTACGAAAAGAGGCTCGATTCTTGATTTCATTCGCAAGAGAAACGTATGCGAAAATTCTGCTCTTACAGAAACGTTGCACAAAAAATATGGCTTCTGCATTCTGCTCATGGCTCCTGCAATTTTATGTGCTTCCACCTTAATTGACTGTGATTGGTTAATTTCTTAGGGCCTTAGGCCGTGGCACATAGAAAAACTTAAGCAGTAAAACTCAAGCAGTAAGCAAATCAGCCAATCACAGTCAAGAACTTAAGGCACGGCCCTAAGCGGTAGCGAATCCATACCGTTGATTTCTTAAGCCTTGTGTCCACGATGCTAGAACTGCGTCCGAGTTTTGGTTTAAGCCAATCAACATGCAGCTCTTATAGAAAAGTAGCAGTTTCATTGGGTTAAACCGAAACTCGGACACAGTTCTAGCATCGTGGACACAAGGCTTTATGCGGGGTCTACAATGCGAGTCGTGGGTCGTGAGTCGTAGGAAATGGACCAATCACAATCGAATTTGAGGAGAATAATCGACTGTGATTGGTCAATTCTTATGACTCACGACTTTACGACTCGCATTGTAGACCTAGCATTAACTCATGCGCAAGTGGCCAAAGCGCATGCTCGTATCGCTGCATTTCGTCGATATGTCAGATTTTCTAACCTGAATAGTCGTCAACTGTAACGATTAATATCTCGCTTCGCGAGGCAGACCGCCGCGTTTATCTGCCAGATTCTTTCATTTCGTGCAAAAACGCGTCTATTGAACATAATTTCACCTATATCCACGTTTAGGCCCGTATTCTAAATAAATACCAAATTTTTTTGTGAGACAAAAAATGAGCAAAGAATTGTCATCGATCGGTTTAAATGAAGCAAAGCAAAGTTTTGTTGAACTGATGCGTTCGTTAAATAAAACGGATCAACGAAAATTTTTGGCATTTATTATGGAGGAATGGAAACTCGAGCCGTCCATAATTTATAATGATTCAGGTTTGTCAAGACTAAACACAATACAAAGGTACAGGCAATAGGAATAGAGAATAAAGCCGGTAACCTACAATACGTCTCAAACGATGGCAACTGCTAGTTGAAAAGTGTTATTTCTGATTGCCGATTGCCTGATTGCCAGTTACTGGGAGCTTTCCAGCAAGCGACACAAGTCGACACAAGTATCGTTTTATCTTTGTTACTCATTACCAAAAAAGACCAAAAAAGAAAGAACGATGCTTGTGTCGACTTGTGTCACTTGCTGGAAAGCTCCCACTGTCGCCAAAAAAGTTAAAAGTTCGCCAACTCTCTTTCGACAACCGTAATTGACAAGCGCAACGTGGAAATAACAATAACATTTTCAACTAGCAGTTGCCATCGTTTACGACGTATTGTAGAACCGGCTTAAGACAGGCAACAGTAAATAACCACATTTCAACTTATAATGAAACTGAATCACTGTGATTGATCAGGTACAGGCAATAGAGAATAGAACGATCCGACGTGTTGGAAATTCTGTTTCTATTGCCTATTTCATATTCTATTCACTATTGTATTGATACAGTTTTTGATTAAGTTGAAATGTGGTTATTTCTGTTGCCTGGCTTATTTCCTATTGCCTGTACACCTTTGTATCGTATTTAGGCCTTTATACTTGTTATATACTTAAGTGTTATTCTTTGTATGCAAATTTGTTGTATTTCCTTATAAAATAAAATGAATGAAATGGGCATATAAATTATTTTTCTCTATGGATACTATCAATTTTCATTCAATTTTCTTGGTATTACAATATAATGAAGATATGTGACTATTTTATAATAAAATGCTGCAAATGACAAATCAAACTAATAAATCTAATTTTATTTGATAAAATAATTCCAATTAACACAATTTATATATTTCAATTTTTTTTTTAATTAATACATTAAATTTGTTCAGTAAAATAATAACAATTAATACAAATTAATTTTTTCTTATCTAAATAATTTGTTAATAGAAGATGATGCATGTGGCAATAAAAGAATAACGGATGAGTCAATACTTGTTTTAAATTCTATCGTTTCTGATATTAAACAGAAAATCCCATTTAATGCTATATTGGAATCTGAAAATATTACAACTCCCTTAATAGGAGAGGTATGTCTTGTTATAAGTGAAAGAAATAACTATTTAATTTTCTGATAATGTTAAATATAAATATATTTTTCTAGAATTCAGATTGTGATCCCAACATCACAGTGCATATAGATGAGTTCCTTTATAGTGATGAAGATATTGACAAGTTTGTAGATAATAATCAATTACAAAGATATTATTGCACTGACTGTAGATCCAGAAGTATACAACCATTAAGTAAGTATACAATTTAAATACGAAAGTGAGTCGATATTTATCTGTTCTCTATTTCTAAAATTTATTACAATTACAACAGAGAACTTAAAGATACCTCAGTCTTTTCTACATATGTCTCTCACGGTGTGTTGAAAACTCCACTAGGTATGGAGAACATAAGGTCCAAGTTTATGTCCTCAAAAGAAATGTTTTATGATTGCTTTGTCAACCATGCATACACCGCGTCTTTCACATGTTGGTCTGTAAGAAATCGACTTCTTACGGCTTCTTTTAGAACCAAACAAATGGTAATCTAAAGAAGCAAAATCAGAGTTATACGGTGGATAATCCAGGATTTATGGATTTTAGCCTCTGCTGGTACATCATCAGTCCATAAAAATAGATCATTTCTCACTGTTTTTCTTTAGTGCAAACGCGGAGAGCGATGTTACCATATTTACTCAACGAAAACAATAAGCAAACCGACTAATTAAAGTCAAAATTTTAATAATGTGAACACAGATATACTATGTGTTGAAACATACCCGAGAAAAGCAGCTGCACAGTACTGACGTAAACAGTATTATAATGAAAAGTGCAGATAAATGTTGACTCTTCCTCATATAATTACTTTTTTCTTTCATTTCTTGTGATTGTATATTATGTAAATGTAATATTATATATTTATAATTTTAGTTTATTTATCACACTCCATGTCACAGGACGGATTATTCTTTATATTCAAGGTGCTACTGCCTACTTTGAAAAACAAAACTATACTTGATATAGGATCGAGATTGGGCGCAGTTCTTTACGGGGTAAGGATAATAATTAGAAATATCTTTTTTATTGGATATATGTATAATTGGTAATATTATTATTAATAATCTGTTACACAGAATAAGCAATAAAAAAGTTTTTTACAACAATAATTCTCTTAACACTTTAATGTTCATGTTTCACAGGCGTATGTATATACGGACGCTAGAAGAATTATCGGTGTTGAAATGAACGAGGAACTCTGTAACCTCCAAAATGAAATTATGTGTAAATACAAAATGGACGATCGTATATCTATTTTACACAAGAGGATAGAAGAGGTTCCAGAGACGATCAAACAAAGCGACGTTATTGTTATTAATAACGCATTTGAATTTTATTTACCCAGAGATGTACAGATAGATATATGGAAATTTTTGAAAGATGCTATAAAACCAAAAACGCTGCTCATCACTCGTCCATCAGTCGAAGCGACTTTCAAAACTTTATCAATCGGAATCTCGGTGGAAAAGTGGTTGAAACCTTTTAAAAAGCCACAGTCTGATAAATTCTCTTTCTTACCTGACTACGAAGATAAATTCGCTGAAATATCGTGTTATGAAGTTTTTTAAGAGAATCATATATATCTTCAAAGAAAATGCCGTTCTTATTGAGGATATTAGATTTAAAATATTTGATTATGTACAAATTTGTGTTATATATCACTGTAAAATAGAGCGAACAAAATATTTAACAAATTATCTCTCCTTTTTATTTAACTTCTGATTTAACTTCATTTTTCTCATAATATTATTACTTACAATATTAAAAATACTTTTAAAAAAACTTTGAAAACGTTACAAAAGAATCCAGTTTCAATATTCTTGATTTGGAGTATGTACAACTGACCGGCAGGAATGCCTGGACATTTTGATATGTATATGACATATATATATATATATATATGTACATGTATATATGTATATGTATTGGGCGCGTTCAGCAAACCAAGCCGCTGAGTAGCAGTCAAACGTGATTGGCTCTTACTTTTAAAACCAACCAATCAACGCAGAGTGTTGATAAGATATACAGGCAATAAGAACAGGGAATAGCAACGGAATGTAGATTTTCAACCTATCGGAAGCCGTGTATCAATGCATTCTGTTCCTATTGCCTGTATGCTGTATGTATGTACCTTTATATTGTGTTCCGGCCCTAAAGCCTTGTGTACACGATACTAGAAATCGGTCCGAGTTTCGGTTTAAGCCAATCAACTTGCAGCTCTTACAGAAAAGCAGCAGTTTTATTGGCTTAAACCGAAACTCGGACCGATTTCTAGTATCGTGTACACAAGGCTTTAAACCGAAACTCGGACCGATTTCTAGTATCGTGTACACAAGGCTTTATACCAGTCACGCCAAAAATGGCCAAATATGGCTGCTTCAATTAGGTGGGGGCATCACCAATCAGAAATCGCGATGCCGGAGTCGCTTCTCTCTATTTATAGGACTTTAGTATTCATACAAGACGATATCAAATTCGTACGGTTGGTATCAAATACTTTTGCATTCTGGTGACACTGTAGCGCCTGTAGCGGCAGCATTATTTGTAATATTTGTCTATGTTCATTTCGACGTAAAAAATGGCGGATTGCAAGGGTGCGTTTTGTGTCTTCTCTAGATTCAGTTGCATCTGTGTGTAGAAGTGAAATAATATCGTTTAAATGCTAAGAGTACTCCGTGTTGCGTGATGTAGCACGATGTGACACATACCGAAAATACGAGACGTTTTCCGCGCGACGAGATTTCCACTTGTCACGTTTATAAACCGACGAGCTAACCGTTTCGCGATAATGATTTTAATCTTTTGTTTCTACTTTATTTAGAGGGTGTAGAGGATATCAATCATCCGCCACTCGTCCTGAAAGTCGATCCGCCCGAAGAGTTGCTGGAGGACTCTACCGAGGATTCAACGACTAGCAATTTAGCCGCACCAACTAACCGGGATACGCACGTTTATGGTTATTCTGAAATATTAATGTAATTCGTATCACGGGGGAATGCACGCAACAATTAGAAATAATCACCTCTGTTACTATACAATGAAATGTTTATTCATGAAGCAAATAAACTTATGGATTTTGCAGATGACACAAAAAGCCATACAGCGGAATCAAACAACCAAGAATCCACATTGGCAGCTGTTAAGACTCCCAATAAGAAACATAGTGAGTTTATACAATTTGATAAGAAAACTGATGCGCGACATATTAATACATATCGCGCGTTTGCAGGTCCTGTGCTAGCTGTTTCAAAATTGGGAAATTCATTTGGTGTCAATGAATTTTCAAACCCTGTAGCTAGTAAATCAAAGTCATCTATACTAAGGCCGTCACAATTAAGTGTGTTAACGAATAGTTCCACAGGGGCCACCGACAAAACTGTCTTGCAACCTGCGAAATTTCACAATCCGTCTGTGAAGGCTACTGATAATTCCATAGATGAGGATGAGCCTCTAATGAAGAGCAATAAGGCCGAAACGGACAAAGACTTTAAAAGCGAGGAGAAGCCTGTGGAGGACGTAAAGCTGAAATTTTTGCCTTTGGGTGCGAGTACCAAGGAGAATGAGAACAATGTAAATAATACTGTGGCATCCAGCGCATCTACCCCTAGCTTTGTGTTCGGTCAGAATTTGAAAGAACGCGTTACTGTTTCGAATGACACAGAGAGTTCGAATAATTCTGAGAAAGACGAGACAATGAGCAAAGAGAGCAATGAAAATGGATCTTCTGAACTTCTGTTCTCGAATGCAGCTGCAAATTGCCGTGCTACAGTGAGGCCAGGTTTAACATTAACTCAAGCAGCGCAGGTTTTGGAGGAAGCTAATCGCGCGAACAAGAGGAAATATAATCAAGTAACGTTATTAACTGGCGAAGAAGGAGAAACGAATATTCTTCAGATCAATTGCAAGTTATTTGCCTTCGACAAGGTGTGTAAACTTTAAGAATGATAAATTGTTTAATACTCAACACAGTCACCGCACTGGTGACTGACACCAAGTTTTTTTTGTCGATTTAACGTTTTGTCGATCATCAATGACTGTCATGGGGCGACTATTAAATAATTATATCATATTTTTGTGCAACTCATTGTCAGTATTATATATTCAACACTATAAATCAAGTATTTTGTCGGTCTTCTTAATATAAAGTTGTTTAATCCGGCGTGCATGGAAAGATAGCTGTAATAAATAAATACTCTTGGTGGCAAACGTGTTAAAGTAAAATTAGAAACGATGAATATTGAAATAGCATTATATGACTTAACTTATATTGATTTAGCATTGATTTCATAGTTTATTGTATGTTGTAGACTAGTAGCAGTTGGCAAGAAAGGGGGAGAGGTACGCTAAGACTCAATGATCGAGATGAAGAGTCTCGTTTAGTCGGCCGTACCGCCGGGACGCAACGGTTGATCCTGAATACGAAAGTATGGCCGGGTATGACCGCGGAACGTGCTGGACCTAAATCATTAAGACTAACCGCTATGGATGTACTAGACGGGGATATTCGAATCTTCATTGTACAAGCGGCACCTAAGGAGGTCGATCAACTGCACGGTCTTTTATTACAGCGACTTAAACGCGCGCAGGAACGCCATCCTAAGAAATTAGCAACGGACCATTGACAGTCGTCGACAATTCCAGACGAGGCGTCAGCTTAATTTTGTGCAACATAGAAGTTATTAAGATACGAAAGGAGCTAAATCCTTCAGGAATATAAGACTCTTTAGTATGCGCAATAGAACGGCTATGATTTGTGCCTTCCTTCAGAAGTTGGAGCCCTCGGCAGTTTGTACCAGTATTTATCGAAAAAAAAAAGGAGATTAAGTTGTAGCACTTGTACGAGTTTGACGCTCTTGTACGCATTAGATTCTTCGAGAATACAAAATCCGTTTATAATTTTTTTCAATCGATATATTCCCTTTTATTTGAAATTTAATGTGATTTTTAAATGAAAGAGCGTTATTTAAAAATAGAGATACTGCGTAATATTAATATTGTCGTAACAAATCTTACCATAAATTACAAGTTAATTCTTAAAATAAATCGCAAAAACTTCAACATGTCTATATTTATATCCAACTATTCGCTATTGCATATTGCAATTGCATTTTTTTTTTTCATTTAGAAAGGGTTACATCAATCATAGATCTAAATAAATAATTTGTATGTATAATTTATCATTGAAGAATGGCTTGAGAGTGGCTGGGCAGGTACGAGTTATGGTATTTGTAGCATGTAATATTGTCGTTACTTGTACTCTTGATTTGTATTTAAAGGACGATTTGTGGGAATGTACGATACAACGGCATTATTATTAATATTATCTATAATTACTATAATTATAAGTATATATTGTTTTATTTTAGATGTAAATAAAAGCCTCAGTCTAGTGGTGGAAGAGTTCTAATTGCGTCTTTTGATTTTATTATCCGCGCTACGAGAACAGATTGATTCTTAAATTCGATCTTCGATTTCGGCAATGTTTATCCTACACGAGGCTCGTCCTCTTTGCTCGTTGAATGAACGAAACGGACGGGGCAAATAACTCGCTATTTTATATCATTATCTACACACAATAAAACGTTCATATTTACTTAAGGAACTATAATCTAATCTATGATTAGTAAATTCTGAATTTTTAATACGCAGTGTATTAAGAATGTATCATTTGAAAATAGAAACAAAATTTTTGTATGGAAATTTTTTCTTTGGCACGTGTGTGTGTCCTTATATAAACTATCCATGTAAAAGCATGTAATTAATATACGTTGACATGGACTAATGATGACAAAGAATAAATGGAGTTTGAAATAAATCATAAACTGTTTGTGAGCCCGCTCTTGGCCGTTCTTAAGGTACTAGTCCGGGAGGCAGCGATACTAATTTCATCCCAATTACAGTATGGCTAGTTTATATATTTTTTTACAGTATTTGTGCTAAAACATAGCAAAATGGCCGTCAGTTGCTCCATCACGTGATCAGGATCTGACGAAATACGTAAAAATTAATATGGTATACTTGGGGCTTATATCGGCAAAGCTGAAACTTTTTGAAATATTAGTTTACTGCATAAAACGTAAGAAAAATGCAATCAGCCACCTTATCTCGTGTTCGGCATGCGTCAGCTACGCATGTAAACGTGTTAAAAAAATGTAATCTGCAGTCGACTTATACCGGTAAAGCTCTGAAAATTTTTTAAAATGATAGTTTAGTGCATAAAATGTAAGAAAAACGCAGTCAGCCAGTCGTCAGAGTGTTGAAATGTCTAACTGACGCGTTTAAGGGGCTGCGCACAATGAAAGGAATAGGAAACAGGGGACAGATTAGAGTTTAATATTGACATATTCATTGTGCATATATACAGAAATAGAATAAAATTTTATCACTGTTCCTTAGCGCGCTATTCCTCTGTTCGTCTATTCTGTGTTAATAAATCACATATGTTAATGAATTTCATATATTAATATTGAACTGTTCCCTAAACCCTGTTCCCCGTTCTCTATTCCTTTCATTGTGCGCAGCCCTTAAAGGTGCAGCGCGGCGAGCATCTTTAAAAAAAATTTCAGCTTTACCGGTATACTAGCTAACTAATTATATATTTTTTAATACGTTTAAGATGGCTAACTGCATTTTTCTTACGTTTTATGCAATAAAACTAATATTTCAAAAAGTTTCAGATAAGATATATTATTATATATTTCAGACTTTCTCGTCGAGGATCCTGAACAGGCCGTGTGGTGCGACAGCTGACAATTATTTTTTTGTTTTTTTTTAGCACAAATACTGTAAAAAAAAAAGAGATAAACTAGCCATGCCGAAATTGGCGTGAAATTAGTGTCACTGCCTTCCGGATTATATGCGGGCTGGTATTTTCTCACTGCAACGGCATGTCTGAATTATGATTTTAGAAATGAAAGATTATGTGAATTTTAATCTCTTACACAACTTAATTTTAAACAAATTCGATTTTTCATATATTATCATTCGTTATCGGTAATATAATTTGGTAAAATATATATCAAAAACACTTCCCTGTCTTAATTATATCCTATATTATTATATTCAATTAATTCAAATTTAAATAATATATATAATTCAATTTGCATGTATTTTTAGCGAAAATGAATCTTATTATGATTGAATAAAATTTATAATAATCACGAATCAAAGAGATAATTTATTTCATATCACTCTACATTTTTGGCATAATTAATGACATGCAAAAAAAATTAATTTATTTCAATATTGCAAACAAATACATAACTTGTTTTTATATAAAAAAAGAACAAATAAGAAACCTTGATGATCGCTTTTTTGAAGGTATTATAATGTAACCATTTTATACAGATAAGAATGATAGTAATGTTTCTTAATTAAAAAAATTTAATTCTTTATTTCACTATTTTAATTCTTATTCTTATTATATTCTATAATAACTCTTTTCAGAAAAATCAACAATATATAATGTTTCAAATAAGGCAAATTTTTTTTTATAAGCCAAGATAAGCGGAATTTATATAATCTTTGATCTCATTTTTTGTTTCGCGTAATAAAAATGTGAAAAAAAGAGATTAAATAATTTTCGAAAATATAGAATCGACTTTATATAAAAATAGAAATTCTGATTAATAATATGGAAAATTCTGAGAGATATTTTTCTACCAGGGATGGCGTTCGGGTTGAGACGGATGAACACGCGATATATCGCTCGCGTATATTTTACGAAACGAAGCATCGCTATCGAGACACGCGTTATTGCCGCCTTATGCATCTCGATTCTATTTTCCAGCCTGGAAAATACACTCGAGTGGCATGGCCAAGTCTCGCGATATTTAGCGCAGCTGGCGCAACGATCGTGCCGCGCCATGCCGGACGGCGCGGCGTTCAACAGGCCGATATTTATAGACGGGCGGGATTCATTGGCGGAGTTTCTTACGAATATGCAAAAGCTTTCAGGCATCAATAACCAGTTTTCTACGTTCATTTCAGCGTCCGCCCGATGACCGTCGGAATCACGGATTTGACGAACGGTCGCAATGATGGCGCGATAATGCGAGATACCGCGCGGCGAGGATGACGACGATGAAGACGAAGACGAGGATAACGGTATTCTCGCGGGCACGGCGTTCAGCGAGCGTCGCGTCGGCTGGTTCCGCCGAGGAAAATCACGGGAATTCTAATGTAAGACCCGAGACCAGCTGTACCGCACGCCCGAGTCTCGCCCGAGTCATCGGAACGGCGGCGTTCTCGGCCGTGGTAACGCGTTCTTCTCGCGCTCGCCCGGTCGCCCGGTGCCCGCGTGTCGCGTCGCGTTGCTGTGCGCCACGTTGCGTTGCGTCGTCACGGCGGTGGACCGAGTCGGGAATCCCGACCGCGACGGCGTGATCCATTATCCTCCGCTTGCTCCCGGAGCTGGGAAAAGGGAATAATATACCTTCGTCGCGAGTGGCGGAGTGATAGTAACTCGAAATCGGAGATATATACACACACACACACACACACACACACACCGTCCGATCTATATAGGTAGTTTCACGCACGAGAAGTTTGTGATGTAGAATGTTTTCTCGCCGGAAATGTGATTCCCGTTGGTAGTGGAGGTAATGTAAAGGAGAGGACACGCTCCGGAGAATGAATCGTCCGATTGCCGTGAATCATTTTTGACAACGCGCATATTTTTGCGTTCCTCGAATTCCCACGCATTCAGGCTATCGCTGCGCCATCATTTCTCCTAATCACCTCGCGAACGTGATTTTTAAAGGGGTATATCACTCAAAAGTATTTGAAAAGTAGATCATTTTTAGAATTTTTTTGTTCATAAGCAAGAAAATCTAAAAACTCGTAGTTTTGCGTATGTATTTGTTACTATTTTATTATCATTTCTATCGCGTTTTTTGTATAAATCCAGATAGCACGCATGTCCAAAATCGGGATATAAAAAAACATCTTAAAGACATGTTTAGGACATTTTTAAGACATCTTTAAGACGTCTTATGTCTCAATTTTGGACATGGTGCTGTCTGGGAAAATAACTAATATTTATAGGAAAGTCCTAATCGTGGCAAATAAAGAAGTTAAAGTTTATTTTAATCAGTAGACTTGTCTCTATAGCTCTCGATCATTCACAAAGAGCAAAACAAGAAAAAATGGCGGCATTAAAGAAGAAATTTAACTTTTTATCACATATTTTTTTACATTAAATTGTTATAAAAAATAAAAATAATAATGATAGTTTTATCATTTTGGTAGGAGCAATAAAGAGATACATATACATGGAATATGTGTATAAAATTTCAAGTTAATTGATTCATTAGTTTTTGAAATATCGCGCAGCAAACCATCGAAGACAAATATTTCGAAACATTGCATCTTACATTTTAGTAAATATTATAAGTTATTTGTATCTGAAACGCGGCTGAAATAATAATAAAATACTAATAAAAAATAAATTACTAATAAATACAAATACAAAATTATAAGTTTCTAGGTTTTTTTCGTTTAAGAGAAAAAAATCCTCAAAATTGCCTATTTTCCAAGTACTTTTGAGCGAATACTCCTTTAACGAGTATATGAAAATTGCCGAATTATAATATACATTTCTTTTTTTTTCTTTCTTATAAAATATGCAGATTCTGAATGTCGGAAGTGTAACATCACAACGCTACAAATATATCGTGAACGATTAGCGTGCGTCAAATGCCAATGGATTAATCCTCAAAGAATGCGGATTAATGCCGAGTAAGCCTTTCAATTCTCAGGACGACTTCGACTCAAACTCTGTTTAATTTAATCAGTGAATTCAATCGGCGAATTACTTAAATAACTCATTGTCTCGAATTTAATCTTTTTTTTCTATACGTCAACAACCAAACGTTAATAATCTCATTTATGTTGACAAAATAACGGTATTACTCGATAAGTTAATTGTGTCAAGTTGAGTCAAAGTTTGATCGAAGTTACTCTTGGGAAACAGCACGCGAGAAGCGTGTTCTTGTTGTCGAGCGGACGGGTCTCTCGCGATTTATAATTTTCCCAAAAATATAACATCGCGCGCATGGTCGCTTCCCACCACCGAGCGTAGGTAGAAGGAGACGAAACGAATTGATATTTCGAAGCGTATTTCGCGCGTTCAGGTGACACGCGTGTCACCTGCGTTTTGTTGCTGACATTGTGTGCCGGATTCGAACTAGCGCGAAGCAATTATTCCCAGGATACGAGAATGAATAATCGGTGGTACGTCGGTTGGTGAATTGCGAAACGATTGGATATATTTATAGATCCGAGTCTCGCGTGCGAATTTTTTCGCATTGACTCGCGTTCACTTTGACGATCGCTCGATATTTATCAAATATGACTTCGTATATTACACAGCCAATAATACATCAAATACAGTTTATAATCGCAAATAATATCTTCAAAGAAATAGTAATTAATAAAATTTCAAATAAATTCTTCTGATTAAAGGCACATTAATAATGACTTATGTTGTAAATTGTTATTTGGGTTTATATTTTATAAATCCATGTGTGAAAAATTTATTATTATTCACAATTTATAGCTTGTAAATAAGCCTAGATTTTTAATAAAAACTTATGGTCGATTAAGGATGTATTGGAGGTACAATCCCTGCTAAAAAAGTTAGCTTGTAATAAAATTTACTAAAATGAAGACTTTGCATGTATGTCGAACAACTCTAAATATTTTATATATTAGAAAGGATTACCGTTAACAGTTTGAGTATGGTTTTTTGTCATTTAAATAATTAGTGTTGTTTAAACAATCAAAAAATAAAAAAATTGTAGCAAAAAGTTTTCAAACTTAAAACACAATATCAATGATGTATGCTTTACATATAGAAAAGTTTTAGAAATATCTGAACTTTTTTATTTATATTTACAGCAAAAATGTAGATTCTTCATAAGGGATCATGTTAATTTTATCAACTTTAAACTTAAATAACTCTTAAATCGTTTAGCAAATTACTTAAAAATTTTACAGAGTATTTTTAATTTAATTTAAAAGAAACATCTCAAAATTTTAGCCATTTCTGAATATATTTGAAATATCTCTAACACATCCTTAAAATCGTTATAACTCAGCAAGTTTAGTGGATTTGTTTCAACTTGTTTGCAGCATATCAGGAAGACTAAAAGAATCTCACAAATTTTGATCGACTTCTTACTATTTTGAAGATAGGTCCGATACATCCTTAATTTTCGATTAATAGCTCGAATACTCGCTGGTTCGTTAAATAAAGTTTTAACTGTAATTTATGAAGGTTTTTCTCAAATTTTGATATCGTTTGCTTCATGTGATTTCATGTAGGGTAACCTCGAGGGAATATACCAGTGTAAAGAATATGCCACTCGTTGTGTTTAACAAAGCAACGGCTAAAAACGCTCTTGTAAATACCATGAAATTGTTCTGGCAGTATTATAGTTTTTATTTTAATAATATTATTGAAATTCAAGGAAAGTAATAAAAACACAATTTTTACACATTTTAAAACACATGTTTTAAACAATAATGCCTCGAATGTATACGAGGAAGACTAAAAAGAAAAAAATGTAGTTGAAAAACGTGTAGCTGACAGTTATACAATTTTCAAAGTTTTAAGATTTCAAGGTTTATAAGATTTAAAAATTTTTAAGGTTTAAAATGTTTTAAAGTTTTTAAGATTTATTTTTCATTTTAATTTTAATTGTTGCAATCCAATATTACAATAATTTTAATATTACAATTTTATTTTAAAATTTTATTTTTTATGTTAAAAACTATTTGTACTGACTTATTTTAAAGACTAAGATTTGTACTGTTTTTATGAATAAAGTAACTTTTGAAGTTAGTAGTATATTATTTTATACTGTATGGCATATTACCCACATGATTGGGTAATATGCCATTTTGCAACACTTTTGTATTTCTTTCTTTTTAATAGTAAGCAATCAAAATATTTTATTAAAATCATGTACAAATGACAGATAAAAGAAGGAAAAAGGAGTATGCAAAGATACTTCAAAGAGAAAGAAAAATAGAAAAAAATCAAATTTCTGTTAAGTGTGGCATATTCCCCCGAGTTACCCTATAATTGTTATTAAAAGAATTTTCAATTGCAGTTTACAAATTCTATTATAGACGACTTTTATTATGATGTCATTAAAATATTATACTTTTTATTGTTATATATGATATTGAAGATGTGTATATGATGAAAGAAGAAGAGACCGATAAGAAATAGAATATGTTATATCCGACATGGACCGCAGATTGAAAGTCAAACGTACAGAGAGCATGCATGGGACGCCCGTACGATTATGCGCGAATACAAATTATGAATCATAAATAGTGAATTCAAACGTGATGATAGTATTATTATCGATGCGAAGGATAATAAGATAAAGTTAAATCGTTGGGTGGTCGGTGAAGTTTTGGAAAATGATGTTCACTGGTGGCTCGCATGCGAAGAGGAGAAACGCCGGTGGTGGTAGTGGATCGAGCATTTCCGGGAGAAAATCCTCCGTGGATCATCGAAATCCACCGGCGCGCAGCGTCGGAGCCGAAGGATACACGTACAGGTGAGCTATTCGGTGGGTAAAGGTTTACGTTAAATACTGTGCACGATACGATGAAAAAAGAAAAACAAGGATAAAAAGTAGCAATGAGATTAAGTATTTTACAAGTAGGTTCAAATCTGTTGCCGTATTTTCAAACTCTCTAATGATTATTTCAAAAAGTAAAAGCAGTAGAGAAAGGGACGGGTATTGTCGAATACTCTAAACGTCTAAATCTTTTTTAAGATAACTTGAAAACTATTAAAGATAATGAACTCAGTTTGTACTGAGTTGTAATGTCAAGTATTTGTTTATGACATGTTCCTAACAAATTTCGTTTATCTATAGTAAGTTTAATGTTATATGAATTTTTTCGAGGGTTGATTTTGGAAGGGTAACATGGAATAGGTCGGATAATGCGGAATACCTTTTTAAGCTTGCAAAAAAATAATTTTTCTCTGCAGCGACATAAATGTAAAAAATAATTTATTTACATCAATTAACTTGATGTAGCTTTTAACAATATATCTTATGTATTGTTAAAAGTTCTTTATTATACGAAACGTGCATGTACGGAGAAATGTCCTGACGATCGAATGATTTTAGGACAAGAGTGCCGTCGCTGAATCCCACGGAATTACCGCCAACGACTTCGACGCAGGGTAAAACGTACATTTATAGAACCAGAGTCCCACGGAGAGATCTTACAGAGCCGACGATGTCGACGTCTTCGCCGTCGCGGGAGAACAACGTTGGGCGCGCGATAACAAGAAGAAGGGGTGCTGTTAAACATAACAAAGTGCACATCGTGCGGGGCCACAAACTTGTGGCCAAGTTTTTTCGGCAACCGACATTCTGCGCGTTTTGTAAAGACTTTTTATGGTAATACTTTAGATATATCTTGCGTTCTCTCTTTTCATTAATATTTCGACTTTTATCCCATAGTTTTAGAATTTCTACAATTTTAATCAGATATGTATTTTTCATCGACGAGTGAACGTTCCTTAATCATTTATTTTTTATTCTAGGGGCTTTGGAAAACAGGGATATCAGTGCCAAGGTAAAGCATTTAGTTTTTACATTATTTTTGCTCTTTATATTTATTACTCTTTTGCACGTTACCGCAAAGTTTACTAATTTAACAAGATTTGTAAGAGGTTCTTTTTCCGTTATAGCATGTCAAACGGCAGTGCACAAGAAATGCCACGACAAATTGTTAACTAAATGCCCCGAGAGTGGAAGAGAATCAGAAAATACAATAGTAAGTATCGGTGTTTACGATTAGAAGTTAAAAGTAAATTAAGCTTATAATAAAAATTGAACTTATAAATTTTCATTGATATTATTTTAATTCACACTCTATAAGTGTACCATATGAATATTTAAGTGATGTAACTATTACTAGGCAATTCGATATGATAACGGCGATTTTGCCCATTCGTTTTGTTATCTGAATTATTAAATATTTATTTCGTTACAGTATTTGAGAGAACGTTTCAAGATAGACGTTCCCCACAGATTTCGCACTTACACGTTCATGTCACCGACCTTCTGTGATCATTGCGGCTCGATGCTGTACGGATTGTTCCGACAAGGTTTAAGATGCGACGGTAAGAATGTCGTTCGGGACAGATTTTAACAACCTAAATGGCACAATTAAAAAAGACTTTTATGCATCTTGATAGGTTTAAGTTATTCTATTTGTGTACCGGTCACAACTGATTCAACATGTGATATACGCGAGCATAACGTTTAATTAGCATTTAACATACATACGTGAAAGTAATAAAATTGCATGACATACATTATTACACTTTGCTTACGCATACTCTCTCTCTCTCTATCTGCTTTATCCTTGCACACGTATGTATTCCGCGCATTTTACGTTTTTCTTTTTTTTTTTACATAAATCTCACAGTATCTTTAAATCTTACAGTAAGCTTTAAATACCACTTACATCTTGAACTGCAAGCAAGGACTATTATTAATTTGTTCTACTGAACATGTATTCGCATTACCAATTATATCTTGAACCGCAAGCAAGAACTATTTTATTAATTGTTCTACCGAATATAATATATCAATCAGATACTATATTGAAGTTGTAAATAACATAATATGATCTAATTGAAGTAAGAAGCGAAATATATATCCATAAATTATCGTTTCAGTTATAATTTCCTTACTTATTGACATCGTGATATTTATTAGAATTATATTGTAATAGTATATTAATTAGAAACAAACAGAAGATGAGCGACGATTCTCCTTCTCAGATTCTTTTTTACTACACAAATTGTATTACTAAAAAAAGTAATTAACATATATCGGAAAAATCTTTATTACGCGATAGTGCCTGTCACATGTGCATATAGATACGATAGATTTTTCAGAAAAATAGTGCTTGTCATTATTTTTCTGAAAAAATATTTTCTGAAAAAATTATTTAAATAATATGTTAGAAACGTGATGTGTGCATGTTGATGAAAGTTAAGAAACAAAGAAAATTATTTGTGAATTGTTTAATATATTTTATTTATTTTATAATAAATATTCATATTCATATATCTATATATACATATTATATAATTCATCTACATAATCAATTACATATATGATAAAAAAGTAAATAAGAATAATATGCAATAAAAATAGTTGCATTTTTTAAAAATGCAGTTATGTATTTTCTTTCTACATCAATCGAGATTTAGCTCATCACTGTGTGCTAATAGAAAGTAAGATCATCGAAAAAAGAGAAAAAGAGGAACGGAGAAATAGAAAAAGAAAGCGAGAAAGAGAAGAGGGAGGTGGACGGGGAGAGAGGAAGGGAGAGGGGGGGGAGAGAGAGAGAGAGAGAGAGAGGAGAGAGAGAGAGAGAGAGAGAGAGAGAGAGAGAGAGAGAGAGAGAGAGAGAGAGAGAGAGAGAGAATTATGTAGAAAGAAAATATTATAATTCCATTTATAAAAACATCGATAATTTTCAATATTAATAAAAATTGTATGCTATAAATGATTTGTTACATATACTATCGTTCAAAAGTTTGGAAGCACTATTTTTTTAATGTAAAGAATTTTACCCAGTGAACATGCTATACCTACTATACTGTTCTGTTATGAAGAAAGAACAAGTTTTCATTATTTAAGTTTAAGAAAAATATAATAATTGTTATTTTCATATTTATTATATTTTATTCGAACCATAGAAACTTGTTCTTTCTTCATAACAGAACAAAATTCTTTAAATAAAAGACTTCCTTGGAAAATGATTAGAAACAAATAATACTGTCTTGAATAGTTAAAACAGATAATAAAGTTTCTCATATGACATTTTTCTTTGGAAGTAGCACCACTGTTTTGTTTTTCTTAAAAAAGTAGTGCTTTCAAACTTTTGAACGGTAGTGTATGTATCATATTTTTTCTTTAAAATGGTAAGTTTAGTCAAAACTTTTTTCCGTTATATTAATTATGAGGATTTCAATACTTTTCTCTTGAATAAATGTAATTCCTGTACTTGACGTAATTGATTACATATACAAATAAATAAAACGTAATTAAAACTCGTTCCTAACAATTCACAATCAATTTCTTCGTTTCTTTCGTTCGTGCGCACGTCATCTTCCCTTAATGAAAATCCCTAATGATCTCGTTAGCATGAATGAGTATTATTAAACGCAACGACGCTGAAGAGGATGCGGATAGCTTATTGTTCCGCATTCCTCTCGCCGTTGCAACTACCAGCCATAATAGCCGGCCGTGTGCGAGCGGGTTATTAGAGTCGGGTAGTATTAGGTGCTTGGAAGCCTCATATACTAGAATTCTATTATTACACCGGGTCGCCGGCTTAAACTCAGTTGGTCTTGGCTCTCTGAACCGTGAGAACGGCTTCGCTTTTCGCACACCTGAGAGCCGGAGCTGCCGCGTTTATCCGCCGTTTAACTGCTGCTAAGAGCACAACGCAGTTCGGTTCAGTCGTCCCCTCGACCAACGCGCGCCGATCGTTCCTCGCGAGCTCAATCGTTCGTTATTGTCGTCGAACTATTGTTATTTGGTGTAAACAGAGAATAAAGGTGTAAAAGAAAATGCCGTACTATAACGATGTCCCATACTATTACGGTGCGGGAGCATACGCTAATCACAGCTCGCTAATGACGGGCACGGCACGGTAAGAATAGAGCAATTTTAATCCAATGCGAACCAAAAACATCATCGTTTAATTGTATCCGATATTTAGTTTAGCCAGGAAGTTGAAGTTTCTTTCGTATCTTATTCCTATTAGGATACAATTTGTTCTTTTTTTTTGGACGGACATTTAACGGTGGAAATCTTTCTCAAGGTCGCCAAGGTGTACATGTTGCGTCTAAAACTCTAAAATATTTTGAGAAAATCAGTTAAATAGACAATAATTGACAATAATTGTCTGTAGATTAAAAATTCAAATCGTGACCAATAAAAAAACCTGAGAGTCGATATTGATTATTATCGGTATTGACTTTGATTTAAATTTTTACAGTTTTCAAAAAAGTTGTTAAAAATATATCATACATTGTTGTAAAATACATAACGCGAGCGGACAGCGCGTTATAATTGGTGAAAATTTCTTGTCTTTTATTCTTGGCGAGACAAACGCGTTCGCGACTTGTACGATTTGCTAGATCATTTATCATTGCGTGATAGCAATAACGATGAATTTGGGAATTAATTATAAACTAATCTGATTGTGACATCATAGGAAATAACGAATGTTAAATTCATAATCGACAAGTTTAGTGATAAACCTATATAAATCGCGCATATATCCGTTTGTTGTAAAATACTGGAAATATCTATATTTTAAATATTTCCGAATTGGATTCCATTCAATTGTTATCAGGTGTCAGAGATATATTTTAAAAATGTGTCTATATAAAACAATATTTGTGTGCTCCATTTTTTAAAACAATTTTACATGAGAGTAGATGAGAGAAGAAAATATAACTGCATTTCCATCAAAATATATCGTTTTTATTCGTATTTCAGTATCTTGAAAATAATACATCTTTGCAGCAACATTTTTCTTTTTTGTGCGAGTACTATCTTAAAAAAATGGGATATATATATTTATTTTTAATTTTTTTGTCTGCCATACGTGATAAGAATAAAGACAATAAAATATATACAGATAAAATATCTTTTTTCAATTTCATACAATTGAAAGAATTTTCCAGGCGTGATTATAAAATAGTATCCATTTACGCGTCGATCGATCAAATGTCTTCATCAAACTGGCCACGTTTACTTTCCACATGTGTGTCTAACAAGTGTTCGTGAAATGTTTCCGTTCTGCAACGTAACAAGGAGCAAAAATAAGCATTTGGCAATGAAGTGAGGCAATGTAATATGTAATAGCCGATCGAAGGGCTTGTCAATTAATACGAACATATCGCAATGCATATCCCATGATGTTACCAGATGAGACGTGTTTAGGATTTTGTTATATTCTATGTTCTATATGCTACATTGCTTACGTAAGATTTGTTTTGTGCTCTTAAAATACAGGTAAAGTAAAATTGTCTTGTAAAATTGTGCAACAAACTCACGTATTTTTTATGCTGATAACTGTTAAAAAAAAATGCACAAGGACAAAGGCAATCTAGGCCAGTCATATTAGACTAATTTAGCTCGAGCTTCTAACGATCGGTTTCATATACATGGCTTAATCTAAACGCCTGTACTATTTGTGTAAGAAACACGTTGAACGATCCACGAGAAAAATATCCGCCAAAATGGAAGTCAAATTACGTATGCAAATGTAGATTACGGCTACCAATTTCAAATGAGATTATGATGTTTCGCACAGAACGACGCCTTTTCACACTTCGCTGTCGCGTTTCTCACCGCATCTGTCAACGATTTCGGAATCCCCGCTCAGCCATCTGCATCGTTTCTCGCCGATCTCGGTGAGATCGGCGAGACGAGTGATCGACACAGCGGACATCGATGTCTCGTCGCCGAGAATACTTTCGCACAATGGGAACCCTCCTAGAAATCGGCTACGCCGCGATCGGCCGACTATCAAGATCAGATCGCAGGCCCTGAAAGACAATCCGGCATTACGCGAGCACTACGAGAGACATGAGAAGTCGATGGGCGAACTTCTAATGGAAAAATTCCTCATTAAGGACAAGAAGTCTGACGGCGGCGACGGGAGCCAACAGGGAATACGTCTGTATCATCAGATCAATTTAGATCGTTTGGAAGATCCTCAAGAGCGAGAAGCTGTGCAGAAGCGAATCACCCGCAGATTCACGCGGCGCAGGTCTTCCGCCGATTTGCAGCTCGATCCTGAGCAAATACAACGGGAGGCTGCGTACGCGCAAGTGCAGGCGAAGGTCCTGGATAGTCTCGTGGCTGAGGAGCAGGCGCAGATTGAAAACGAGGCGCGTCAAGGTACTTTAGTATTCAGAAAGGGCACGACAGCGAGAGGGCCGATCATCGAGCGCTCCTATTACGCGAACAACGTCGATTCCGACACGATGACTCAGGAGGAAGAGGAAGCGGCCGCGGCAAGGATGAGGAAAGCCATGAAGAAAATGAAAAAGAAAAAACGATCGTCTGCCGACAAACTGTCGCCGACTGATAAAATAGATAACAGGCAATCGAGCACCTCTAGCGAAATTTCCACTGATTCGCAGATTATAGAGGATGATGAGTCAAGACCTCAGATGTACAAGATCGAGGCCTGTAATAGCGCAGGGGATTTCTCGACAATTTTGGTGAATACGAGTTCTGAGAATGAGAAGCGCAAATCGACGGTCGAGCAGTTCAAGGAAAAGGTCTCCGTTCCCAGGAGATTCGAAACTGGGAATAGGACGGACGTTTCCTCGAACGATACGGACGAAGCGGAAACACAAGTCGTGTTAGCGGTGCGAAAACCTTACGTAAAGGATCCGTCCAGAAATAGCGTGTATTTGACAATGAGAAAGCCTACGGACAAACTTAACGAAAAACTGGACGAAGTCAATAAACTCAATGTGAAAGTCGATGAAGATCAATTGACGAATGGCGGCCTTGTTGACGTCAAAAATAATATTCTTGGAAGCAATGCGTTAAAATGTTTAACAGATAAAGATTCGACGGAGCCGAATTGCAAGATTCAAACGGCAAGTGATATTAATAAGGACATTAAAACGTTAAAGAAAATAGTGTATAAATCTAAGAAGGCGGAATCCTTGGTAAGGAAAGACATTCATTCCATATCGAATGATGACTCGTGGGATAAACGAGATCCCGTCTCAGCAACAAAGAATGATATGCAAGAAATCGTTATTGGAGACTCAGCGAAGAAAGCCGAGATAGCAGCAAATCCCATACAATCGAACATTTCAGCTTTTGTTTCGACGAACGCATTGAAAAATGACTCACAAATGGAATATCCTCGAGGAATATCTGAAGATATTTTCATCTCGGATACAAAGAATGACGAAAGTCAAAAGGCTCACAATGCGTTCGATGCTACAGAGAAGGCATCTGATCGCCTAGAAGCCGATTCGACTATCAAAACGCCGGAGATTTTCGCCATCGAAAATTCTGTTATTTCCGTTGGAAAGGATAAGCTCGTAGCGGAAGAGAACAGGCCAAAGATCTCGGCGTTGTCGCACGAGGACGAGGACACGATGAAGCGAAGCGTTGTCGAGACCGAAGCTAGCGACAATGTTGGTAAAAACGGAGCCAGCGGTGCGACACTCACGACAAATAGCGCGACCTGTCGTCTGCCAAAACTGTCTAAAATTAATACGGATAGAAATAATGCCGTAGAAGCGCCAAAGCTTTCGTTACGAGAGACCGCAGAGTATCTGGCGGACTCATCGAAAAGTGATCAGGCCGTCGTTGGGGATACCGCGTTGTCGGAAAAGAAGGTGAACAAAACATCGAACTTGGCGCAAGTTTCCTCTTTCAATGCCTCGAAGAGAACCAGTGGCGTAGACGCGGATAAACCAACTTTTAGAGCCGACGCGATTCGACACGATGACGCAGTCAAGTTGGAAGCGAAAGAAACGACCTTGCCCAAGGAAACAAACGACAAAGTGCGTAGCAATGAATATGAGGAGGCGAAATTAGCGACGGATGTTAAGCCAGCAAAAAATGTCGATCTGACAAAAACATTGAGAGACAACGCGAAAAAGACTGACGGAAATCTCTTAAAAACAATTGATTCATCGAAGACCGAAGCGAAGGTAATCGTCACCGAAGAAACAGCATCAAAAGAAGCAGAACTATTAAAGACTGATACGATTAAAAAAATTAATCGTATTGATGTAGGAAAGGATTTCTCGAGAGATTTACCCAGTCCTAAGAGCAAGGTGCCGAAGCTTAACAGCGCAGATTCTAAGTTTTGCTTCAAAGCGGAGACCCTCTTAAAAAAAGATGCGAACGAAAGCAGTGTTGTGAACTCAACAAAGATTGGAAAGGATTTAGGCGCATTTAAAACAATGAAAATCGAAGATGGCAAATCATTTTTTCGCAACGACGCCAATGACAAAACGACAGTTTTGAAGAAAAGCATTTCTGTTGACTCTTCGAAATTGATGAATGATCGCTCGTTGAATAAAATCCCCAAGGTTTTCCAACAGTCTGTATCCATTGATGAAAAAGCCACGGACAAGGACATATCCGTTAAGAAGACGTCAGAGCCGATAAAATCTCTGAGTAAAGTAACAGAAAAGAAGCCAATGAAGCTCGACGTAAGTTGCGACCTTCATGACAAAAACCAAGTATTATCGAGGAGTGCCTCTACCGAGTCCATTGATTTTTGGAGCGAGATCAAAGCACCGGGTAGTCCTGAAGTGGCGAGATCGAAGCAACCGAATGGATTTACTTTTCGCGAGGCAACAATTTCTTCTCCAATTTCCAAAGTCGAGGAAAAAATGAACTCGATAAATTCGAAAGCTAATGGAAAGGAAAATGAGATCGACATTAAAATGAGCATCGTGGAGCTCGAAAATTTGACAGTCGGATCCAGTAACGTAGTTGTCGAAGAGGAGAAAGAAAGAAAACTTTCGGAATCTTTAAAAATGAAAGAAGCGGAAATCGCGAAACCTGCGAAAGCGAAAGCGGAAGTCGAGAAAAAAGTGCCGAAAGTACCGCCAAAAAAGAAGAGAAATCTCTCGATAGCAAATGACACTAAGGACACAAACTCGACCGTAAAGAAAGCTTCGTTGAAGCGGAATGATTCCGATACAGCAATTTCCGTGACTACTCCAATCGAAGTTGCCATACCGGTAATAAAGATAGTTGAAGCACCTAAGTTGTCCGAAGAGTCCGACAGTCGGAAGGTCGATGAGGAACTCGAGGATCCCAGCACTCCAACAAACGAGCTGTCGCCCGATCCCTCTTTAATTAGAAAGATCTCGAGATGGAGTAATCAGGACGATTTGACAAACACTGACGATGTGGAAACTCCGGTCGCGTCAGAGGAGACCAGCGTGGCCGCCAGTCCTAGTATCAGTCCGCAAACCTCCAAGACGAAGCGTGCGATTAAAAAGAAGAAAGCACCGACCAAAAAAACACCATCGGAAAAGAGTGAGCGGGGACCGAAGGAGACTCGTGGCAATGAATTACCAACGACGGCGAGTCAACAGAATACGCTTACTGCCAAACTCGTCCCCGAGAAGCAGCATCTAGCAAAACCTTCGCCGAAAACGTCTCCCAAGTCCAGTCCGAAGAATACACCCTTGCAACGCCCGCTCGACCTTATAAGGATGTTCTACACGACGCCATCCGCATTGCTCACGGCTACGCCGCGAGATCTCTCCAAAGTCAGAAGGGCAAAGATCAAGAGAAGACGGCATCATTCGCGCACACCGTCCATTAGTAGCGACAGCACTGGAAGTACGACGAGCACCGCCACGACGGGGAGTACGGACGAGAATGGCTCGACCCGCGTCGAACCGAACGACGATTCCGAACACAAGAGAATTAATTCGACGAGGAGCAACGATTCTGGATTCGACGGTTCACCGAGAATCTCGAGTACTTACTTTTTGCGATTGCTTGCGCGTCAAAGTTTTGTCGTCGAACACATCCAGCTTCCAAATATTTTTTTTTTTTTTTTAAGAGTCTAATACTTTGACGATGTGACATGAGGATGCTTTTTGAAATATAGTTCGAAACACCGGAAATGATAAAAACTGAATCAAAACTAAACGTTGGTTAATCATTTCCGAGTTACCGAAAAGAGATAGAGTGGGACGTAAACATTTGGAAGTGGGGTGCAGATCAAAATTTGCTTAATTAATTAATATTCTCATTAATTCAATGTACATTATGCATAGTTAACAACTTAACAAAAGTTAAGTCAGGTTAAAGAACTCCGCCGTTTCTCACGGAAAAATAATCTCGGTCAAATTGCTCCGTTTTGGACCACGAGGTTTATTATAATTTTTATGACTCTGAACAAATATCTCCATTGTCCACAACCACAGAAAATCAAAGGATAAAAAATGTGGAGCTCTGAAGTCTATAGCAAATTCGATTGCATGCACTCAGTGCGCACTGGTGCACATTAAAGTTGTCACAAATAAACGTAAAGTTTATGTTTAATATAAACGGATTAAATCACGAAAATCTTCAATACTCTTTATTGTGCTATTTGGTAAAATATATATTAGGCATTTTATCAGTCGAGATATTTGCATTTTACTTTAAAGATTAGAAGTTAAATCAGTGTATAACGGCTTTAATATGCACCAGTGTGCACTGAGTGCATCCAATCGAATTCTATAGAATCTGACAATGAGTGTCTGCCATATTCTTTTCAGATAACCTGATGCCTTTTTTATTTGTAATGGGTATACATGCGCGCGTATTTGTGAATATTGAGTTCTGTGCGCGCTCGCGTGCGTATGAAGTGTATGAACATTTGTTCAAAATCATAAAAACTACAACATATCTTAGAATGGATTTGATTTTGATTTCAATTTGACCGGCGGGTCACTTTTTCATAAGAAACATGTGGGATTTTTTAATATTGAATTTATAATATAATTCGGACATTAAAACGCTCTAGGATTTTTTGCATTCTTCTTTAGTGTGAAACCACAATTGAAAGCAATTGTTAAGTTGCATCGCCAAAGTTGCTGCGTAAAAGAATAATTTATTATGCCATTTTTATCTATTTACCGTTAAAAATATTTTTTCATCTGCTTTAGCAAAATATTAAAAGAATATCTGGAAAATGCTAATACTAATTCATACTAATGTGATGATAATATTAATTTAGTTTACGTTATGTTTGAATGCTTCAAGTATTTGTTAACAATCCTCGCATTTCCTGGCAATAATTTTGTATGTAGGCGTATGTGTTACGGAATTAGACAGAACCTAGCTGAGTTGTATATAGTTATTAGTCTCGTCGCAGAGATATTTGCACAAGTGTCCCCGCATGGATAGCATTTTAATTCCTGTTAGTAATATTAACATTTGCCCGCATTTCAACGACTACATGTGCGGAATTACTTTCACGTATGTATGTTGATTTTTAAATTGACGAATGATACGCAATGGACATAAAAACTACATCTTGTAAAAGAGGAATTTTGTCGAAGATGCTTGTCGAAAATATTCGTACCAAAACTTATGCACTATAGGTGTGTATTGTAAACCCAGAGGATTGAGTTGAGGTCTTTTCGTTCAACACGCCGGAACATTTTCAAGCTCGTGAAAACTCGTTCTTTACGTCATCCCTTCGCGGCGAGTCTTGTTTTAACAGTATCACGTGTTGACGTTCGGGAAATGGTGGAAGCGATAGGTGCGCGATAGTCAGCGCGACGCCCGCGCACACTATTAGTGCTATTAAAATGACGTAAGGTCGTTGCCGTAATGTCAATGACATTTATATCTAACTCTGTTCATGTAGGAGGGCGTTACAATATATGGGGTATTTTTAAGATGTTTGGTCAAACTTTGTCAGCGTATTTTATAGATATCTTGTACCGACAAGAGTAACAGTTAATTTGTGTTAGATTTCATGTAAAACTTGATTTTTTCATTAAACACTTTTGTAAGTATCGCCGCCATTCTGCTTCCACCACTGATGGTATCATATAAGAGTTACAATGATATAATATTATATTAGACTATTATATTCTAATAGCACGTAGTATAGTAAAAATCAAATCTTTCGTTTACGCCGGTTCAAGATCAAATAATAAAAATATTGCGTTTAATATTTAGCGAATTATAAGCATAAATATCTTTTGATTAGTTTTCGATAAAACTAAATTCCTGTAGATTGTGACATGGCTTGCCACAAGAAATGCGAAAAACTGACAGGGAACCTATGTGGATTGAATCAGAAGCTAGTCGCCGAAGCATTGCAAGCTCTGAAGAGAAGTGAGTAACGATCTGAATACCTCTCGCGCTGTTAATTATTCAACTGCAACATTTTCGCGATAAACATAGCTCTGTTAAAGTGATACATAATATTTTTCGGATATTCGTTCGTTCTTCGCCTGATTTCATGAAACGGATACGAATTAGGCAGGTAATGCCCGCCAGTTGTCAAAGTTATTCTTAAAAAAAGTCCCTTGCCAAATTGTTGTATGATTAGTTGTTACATGGTAATGGTAAAGAAACGAATTAGTAAATGATCAAATATAATCACAAGAAATTTTCTTGACGCTCGCAAGAAAAATACTTGGATATTTTATATAGAGTGTGTGAAAATAATAATAGATCTAACACTACTCGCGGGTAGGTACAGAGAGCAGTTTCATTAAATTTATTCAGAAAATCACAAAATAGTAAAGGACGTTTCTATTTGGTTTGACTCTAGCTTCTCACGAGCGGTGTTATACCTATTATCAGATACCCTGTATATATGCAAATTATATAACACATACATACACAACAGGCGCGCGCAGATCGTTCATGATATATTCATCCATATTCTCACATTCGTTGAAACTGAATCGAGAAACTGAAATCAAATTATTCCTGTCTGTCCAGCAAGTTGCATGAAACGAAGAAAAAAAATATATGCTTATATTTTAACAAACATATTCTAACGACACGTGTTTAATATTTACTTCTGTGTATATCAGTTACTTGTAAGGATAGTTGATTCACTGATTATTATTTACTTAGCACCTTCACAATCATCGGATAATCAGAGTCGGAATTCGGATTCCTCGGATCATTTTCCGAGTGGTCGGATAACGCCGCCGGCGACGAATCTGCCCAGATTCAAGAAATACACCGTGACGGATTTTAATTTTCTCAAAGTAAGTACAAGTCGAAAATCCTGTCGATACTTCCCTTAAAAAGAAAGATGAGAAACACGTCTATAATTCCATATTACTGTAGATAAAATCTACACGTGCCATTCAAATGCGAATGTTTGACTTTATTAATTATACATATACTTTTTGTGCATTGGTGTGACTTTTGGTTTGTCGCGATCCTTCGCGATGCGCGTCATGCGCATCTATTCAGCCAGTTCCAAAAATTAACCGACTATTCCTAGACTACATTATGTACTTTGTGTGCATATAATCGTGTGCGCCTACCTCGTACCTATTCGCATATACCTCACAAAGGAGATGCCACGATTGAAGCAATTTCGCATTCCAGTAATAATTGCCATTACGCTTCGAATATTTAGATCGACTTTCTATAAAACTAGCAAATAAATGAGAATGACAAAAAAATTTGTTGTAGCTTATAGAGCTTCACCCGACGGATTAAAGTAACATCTTTTGCAAATTTTAATTTAACGATCGTTAAGAATTTCTTTCTAGCATGTAAGAAAAAGACGAGAAAAGAGGATAGGGTAAAGAAAAAGGAAGCAAAACTGAGGAGGAAAGGAAAGAACTAGGGAGAAAAAGAGAGGGAGAAGAAGACAAGAGGAGAAAAAGGGAAGGAAGGTGGGAGGGAGAGAGGGGAAAGGAAAAAGAAGATGTGAGAAGGTGTACAGATATGGAAGGACAGGGATAAGAGAAGGAGAGAGATGAAGGGAGGAAGGTAGAGGGGCAAGGGAAGAAAGAGGGAGAGGTGGGGAGAGAACGGGTGAGGGAGGGAAGAAGGAAGGAGGGGGAGAGAGGAAAGGAGAGGGGAGAGGGAGAGAGAGAGAGAGAGAGAGAGAGAGAGAGAGAGAGAGAGAGAGAGAGAGAGAGAGAGAGAGAGAGAGAGAGAGAGAGAGAGAGAGAGAGAGAGGGGGGGGGGGCTTCACTCGGCAATTCTTTGCATGCAATATATTATACATTAATAAAAATAGTGTTTATTCTGCTTCTACATGTTGAACTTGGCATATCTTCAGAGAAACATTCCCACAATATATTCTTGTGAAAATTTTATGCATCTCGTACGTACAAAAACCTTTGTCGACAAGAGCAACAATTATTTTTATTAATTTCTGAAAAATTCTGAAAATTCTGAATTATACGAAAGATAAATTCGCGTAAACTTTTGGTTAATATATTAATGATTATCTCTAAACACTCATTTAGCATTCACGAACATTCGGAGTAATTGATATCAATTCCGTAAGTATTTATCTGATCCTTATTAGCGAACATAGATCCGAAAAATTCGCCGAGTGCAACTTGGCTTGAAGTTGGACTAGAATTAATCTGAATCACGTGTATTTACATCACGTGAACCGGTTGACTCACGCGTTGCTTTCCACGAGGAAATCTTCCAGCGGATGAGAGGACCAATGTCCAATTTCCATGTTTACTATCGATGAAAGAGCGTAATGGCCAAGGAACATATTTCGCCTTGCTTTCACGGAGAAACGGCCGTGCATTATCAAGGATTTATTTGCGCGCGAGGATACTTGAAGCAGAATTTGTACGGAATAGCTATGTAAATATAGATTACCAGAATTAGCACATGCGCAACGCATTATTTTTAACGTCCAGATGCGCGTGACGAGACTTACCGCTCGGTTTATAAACTTGGAGCATTCATCTAAATTCAATTACATGTTATTTTAAATCTAATCGAGCACGCGTAATAGTGACAATGTAGTTTTAAGGTTTCTATTTCATTGCAACTATATTGAATTATGACGTCACAAGTTAAAAGAAATTATGTAAAACCAACGTTTTGCATCACATAAAGAATGAATTAATTTCTTTCCACGCTGCAATGCATATTTCACAATATAAATTGATAAAATGTATTAAAGATTCTTCTTGCATTTTATAGGTAGATTAATGAACAGTAAATTAAATCTTGATTAATTATCAATAAAGCTTTTTTTTGTTGGAAATATGTATATGATACATGCTCTCTCATTGAATTGTGTGTATTTATAATTAATACAATGAAAATATTTTTTTATCAACATGTTTTATCAATCTATATCGAACAAAAATGGTAATAATGACGTAAAATGTAAACAATGATGACATATGAAAAGAATTAACTTATTTTGAGATATTATTTTTATATTATAAGGTAACTTATTTTGATATTATAAGCAAAAATCGATTAAATAAATTATATGAGAAAAAAAAGATGATTCGAACATGTTGAGAGAAAAGAAAGATAAATAATTTTGCTTTATGATATTATAATAATAATTATATATATATATTGATACAGATTATAATCAGTGTTTGCCAGTATCTAAATAAAATTATTTAGATAATCATCCAGAGATAAAAAAAATATGGGATTATCTTTATCTTATCTATATAAAAACAATACAAAGTGTATTCACCTTTATCTTAGATGAAAAATTATGTCATCTTATCTAAAAATTATCTAAGATGGTAGGATTTTCATTCTTCCTGCTATTTCTTTACCGCCGTTTAAATTAAATTGGATTCCAGAACGTTATATGTATAAAGTTGTATATAAAGACCTATTTTTGAAAGAAGTAGATTATTTATACTGCAAAAAAGTCATTCGAAAACAGATTAACTTCTAGTAGCGGAGAAGAACATTTCTTCCTCAATAATGGAAAAAAGAGAACAATAATCAAACAATTATTAGTGGTAACATCAAAGCACTTTCGTATTTGGAATTTAAGTCGAACACTGTTGGAAAATTTGTGTTAAAAAATATAACATAAATCGCATGTCCCAAACGGTCCACTCAAATTTTTGTATTAATTAATTTAACATAATATGGATGTGTTAAACACCGATACTATGTTAAAATATTTCAATAGAAAAGAAATGTAATTCTGATCGTAATTTTGAGGTTAATTAACATAACTTTTATGTTGAAGTTAAGATTGTAAGATAAAATCAACACTCTTTTTCTGTAAATTTTTATTCCCACTTCTGTTATAGAGTAAAACACTCTTTTTCTGTAAATTTTAACACATTTAATAAATACGTTCAAATTGTGTTACTTTAACATATTCTTTAAATTATTTTAATAATTTTACATTTTAAATTTGTTAAGTTCAATTAACATAGCAGGCATGTATGTTAAATCTACACATGTATGTGTTGATTATTTTACACAAAAATTTTAACAAGGACCTTTTTTAACAAACCTACAAAAATTTTCCAACAGTGAAGGAATCCAATCTCTTTTGAATTTTCCAAATGTAAAAAATATTTTTCTTAAATATAATACATCCCTGCCATCGTCGGTGCCAGAGTAGAACGTCTTCAGCACAGTAAATAAGAGTGTACCCCTTTGAAACCGTTTATCAGACAAAACATACAAAAAACTTTAATTTTGGGAAATAAAAATTTGAAAAATTCCTTTTATAATTTTTTCTGAATAGTCTCATAAACACAAAATTATCTAAAAAATTTTCTACATAAATCGCAATAATTATTTCATCTTTTATCTAGATTAATTAAAAGCAAAATCATCTTTATCTCATCTAAGATGAATTTACGGATTTTCATCTTATCTTCATCTTACAATTGATGATACAATTTGATGATTTTAAAATCATCTAAGGCAAATACTGATTATATTAAATAATTTTGCTTTATAATTACGCAACCACCAAGCAAGAGATATTACAGAGAGTTACATTTCCGTTAAACGTTTATAAACTGGAATACTATATTTTGAATTCTTATTCCGTTTCGCAGGTCTTGGGTAAAGGCAGCTTCGGTAAGGTGTTGCTGGCAGAGTTACGCGGCACGGAATCCGTGTACGCGGTGAAATGTTTGAAGAAAGACGTCGTGCTCGAGGACGACGATGTCGAGTGCACGTTGATCGAGAGAAAGGTCCTCACGCTGGCGACGAGGCATCCCTATCTCTGTCATCTGTTTTGCACTTTCCAAACCGACTCGCATCTCTTCTTTGTTATGGAATACCTGAACGGGGGTGATCTAATGTTTCACATACAGAAGTCCGGCCGATTCCCCGAGGCGCACGCGCGTTTTTACGCCGCCGAGATTTGGTCCGGATTGAACTTTTTGCACAAGAAGGGTATCGTTTACCGAGACCTCAAACTTGACAACGTGCTACTCGACTTTGACGGCCACATTAGAATCGCGGACTTCGGCATGTGCAAACTTCAGATCTTCCTGGATAGAACAGCTGATACGTTCTGTGGCACGCCAGATTACATGGCGCCAGAGGTATCATTCTCTTCAAATTTATTTCTCTATTTTTCCTCTGTTTACATTTATTATTAATTATTCAATGGACAAAATTATTTAATAACTCCCGTTTGCAGATAATAAAAGGACTCAAGTACAATCAAGCTGTGGATTGGTGGTCGTATGGCGTTCTACTCTACGAGATGGTGACTGGTCAATCGCCGTTTTCTGGATGCGATGAGGATGAACTGTTTTGGAGCATTTGCAACGAACGGCCATTCATACCTCGGTATCTGAGTCAAGAGGCTACCGATATACTCATCTGTTTGTTGGAGAAGGATTCTGGAAAGCGGCTACCTGCTCACGAAATCGCTGTACATGCTTTCTTTCAGGTACAATTTGTTACGATTTTTTTAGATGGCAGAGAAATGTATCGTGTGCGATTTAGCAGTCAAATAGCATTCCGATTCCGCAGCATTTGCCCTGGGATCGATTGGAGAAGAGACAATTGGAACCACCGTTTAAGCCCGCGCTCGACCACACTTTGGACACGAAATACTTCGACACGGCATTCACGACCGAACGTCCGAGGCTCACGCCAGTGCCCGAGCAGATCTTGACTTCGATGGATCAAGGTGTTTTCCGCGGATTCTCTTACACAAATCCGAACGCGACAGATTGATATGTGACAATTAAATAAAGAATACGTTAGCGTTTAACAGAACAATATTCGTCGTTTCTAACTTTTTTGTGCCATACAATAATGAAGAAGAGAATGTATCACGTTCTTGTTGGCTTGCATAAAATTAATTTTTGCTTTATATTTTTGGAACGAGCGACGATATTATACAATGTCAACATAATACGTATAAATCGCATCGAATACACTGATGTGAGCTACGAGGGGAAGAAATTGCATGAGATATGTAATGTCTCTTCTCTCAATGTAATGAGATATAATCCCAGATAGCACAGTGACGTCAAATGACGTATTAATTCCGTCATAATGCCGTCTTAATGACGTTAGAGACGGCATTATGACGGAATTAATACGTCATTTGACATCACTGTGCTATCTGGGATATAACGTTCTAGGAATGTATATGTATATATAATATAATATTATGTTATAATATATATATATTTATATGTTTATTTATCGATAAAAGTCGAAAGACAAAGCAATTACTTATAAATTATAGTTTTTATTTGTACATAATATGTGTGTACGCTAATATGATTAATTTTATTAAATACAAGAAAACTAAATATTTATTTATTACTCTATAAAATATATTTCTTGTGCATGTGATACAAGCAATTATATATGTATATACGTATCCGTAAAATATATTAAACAGTTCATAAGTAATTGTTTTATTTTTGAACTTTTATCGGAATATGTAAATACGATTGGAAACTCAAGTAATAATATACACATATCGCACAATGGCTAGAATTTAATGTAAAATTATATTTCTATCATTAATGTTCCTCAAACTATAGTTATCTGCACGTGGACTATAAACGATAAGTGAGAATACATGGATTTTTATATCATAGACATAGAACGATAGATCGATGGATAATGAGAGCATGCAATTGACAATAATTTATTTAGTTTAACGAATCACTCTTGTAGTCGATCGAATTGCTCGTGGGCATTGATTAATTAAGTGTATGTTCTAGTTTTTTACAAGTTGACGATTCGATAAAATATATTAAAAATATATTTAATGGCAATCAAAAATACTAGAAATTTAATTAGAAATGTGTACTTATTCATTAAGTAACTTTAAGCAACCTATTTCGATAGAGAAATATATGCGAAATAAAATTTTAATTTCTGGAGTAAAACTTGTATGTATTCAAAAATAAATACAGGATAATTCCGTGAACGATACGTTGAGACATTTGTATTTACAATTTTGCATTTGTTACCATACACAATACCTAACCATGCGCAATATATTATGTTCGATTTAATACAACTATTATTAATTACTATAGCTTTTAAGCCCGCGCTACGCACGGAAGTACATCATACAGTTCGGTACCAACATTTTTCTAATTTTTCGGGGATGGCAACGATTAAATTTTTCATTAATGGACCGATTTTTACAAAAAAAAACTTTATAAAAAAAAATTTAAACCCATCGTTGCCCATGCATCCCCGAAAAATTAGAAAAATTTTGGCACCGGTTTAAAGAAAATCGGTCCATTAATGAATGAGTAGTTCGCGGTCAGACAGACAGACATTAGATGCTTATTATAATAGATTGTTATTATTAATTAAATCTGATTAATTTATGGATGATTTTTGCATCCTTGATGTTGTAGAATAAGTAATGCATAATTGGTTCATATTCCGAAGCTTGCTTTTGCACCTCCTATTCTTTTTACTTTCCAATTTCCGTCATTAAATCTTTTCTTCATTATAATTATATTGTACTTTTTTCACATTCTCTCTCTCTCTCTCTCTTTTATTTTCTTCTTTCTTGCTTCCTCTCTCTTGAACCCTTCCTTCTTTCGCGTGCGCGCACGCGCGCGGTTTGTTTTTCCTTATTATTTCCTAGATCTCGTTAGGTTACACTTGGCTCACCGTACACGCTAACTTTAGATCGTCGAGGAATTGGCAAACTGCATGACTCGTTAGAACATCCATAGCAGAGAAAGTGATGGACTGTCATAAAATCCCTGCGGGACCACTGTGGCTTTTCATATAAACATTGCGTCAGAAAAAAGAAATATAAAAATAACAATATTAACTTATTGTTAGTTTTTAATGGACATTTAAAATAGAGACTATGATTTAATGCTACAAGATTATATATCTAGATTAACGATAAAAATTTAAGACATCTAATCAATAAAATAAATAAATTAAAATTGTATATATTAAAATAATTTAAATTAAGATTTTTTAACCTTTTCTCTTCGAGACAATTAATATATTGGTAAAAATAAAAAAATATAACAATTAAACAGTATGCTGTTAATGTAAAAATAAATAATATAAAATGAATTGTTTAAAAGAGATTTGCACAAAGAATAAGTTTTTATATTATACAAAGAAGAGAATGTGTATAGGAAAATTATATATACATACCTATATTTCCTAGCAATAAAATTGATATTTGATAAATAAATCTTAAATCGTTTAGAACGAAAAAGGGAAATATTACGAAGAAATCTAAAGCTCAGATCAAATGTCAAAATCGTTAATTTGAACATTCAAGATTTAAAAATAGAAAGAAATATCAATTATTCGATGTAAAGCCTAAAGGATGTAAAGCCTTAAGGATATAAAGTCCAAACCGAATTTAAATTAGCGTTTAATTACGATCCGATCTGTTCGTTTCTCGATTCATTCTATAAGACACAAAAACATAAAAAAATTATACTGAGAGAGAGGGAGAGAGAGGAAGAAAGGAGAGAAATGGAGATAGAAAGAGAGGTAAAGAGAAAGAGGTGGGAAGGGAAGGGAGAAGAGGAAAGAGAGACTCTCTCGAATGTATTTAATCTGTTATAGCAATCGTGTTAAACTAGACGTGTTCGAAATCTATAAGAACAAGTGAGCTGTAAAGTGTTTAATGAGAAGCTTGGTCTCTCATTCGACGTCATTACGGCGACCGCGGGGGCATCCGATCTCCACAGGGCCGCACGATTTCTGCGCGTAAAGCGTAAAACGTGGATGTTGATCATATAAATAGAACGCGCTCGTCTGCGCAGAGATGCGGCCCTATATAGGAGGAGTTATTTTTGAGAGCCGTATCGCGACTCATTACAGTTCTGCGTTCAGTTCTACGGGGTTTCGGCCGCGGCGAACAGTGGCGACGGTTTCACGCGCTGCATCGTATATTAGAACAAAGAAACCAAGGCCGTGATCAGTTTGATACGTGAGCAAAAAAATTATTTTTGATTATGCCATTGAGATTCAATTTCTTACATTCGTGCCGCTCTTATTATCTTGCTAGAAGTTTGTTTTTCCTAATTGAGCCGGTGCCTCGGAGATTCGACGCACCACGCGCGCGCGCATGTTACGCTTCCTTATCTTTCAATATCTAATAAATTTTCCAAAGCCGACAGATTTATGAGAATAAGAAAACACATGTATACTCATTGCATACATACACACATATTTATATGAGCATGTATGTTTTGTTTCTATAAATATGTCAGCTTTGATGAATTTATTATTGAATGTAGGGGATAAGAAAACACGTATTGTATATTAAATATTATTTTTACTACTTTTATCTACAATTAGCTTCAATCTAATTGTAGAGAGAACAGCGTTAGTATTCGTTTAATAATACACACACACACACACACACACACACACACACACACACATATATATATATATAGTGTAACATATAAAATAATATTCGTATTCTGTTAATGTAATTCAGTAAGGATGCAGGATGGCGCTATGAGAAAAGAAGAGTTCTCGCGAAATTTGCATTTACTGTGATTCGTGATTTATCACTCGTCGTAAACTGGACTGGCCTACATGTGTAAAATTGTAAACAAAGAAAAGGGGGAGTGGATTGCAAGTGGAATTATTAGTGATAGACTGTCTTCTTTTTGGGTGAAAATAATGATAATCGCTTTGTTGAATTAATATATTTGAACAATATATAATATATCAAATCACATCGGAATTTCGAAATAGAGATTGACGAGGATGTTCAGTTCGTTGAGGCTGGCAACGATGCGCTCGCACAAGAGCCGAGCTAGGCCCGGAAGCGTCGCCACATCCGCGAGTTCAGACTCAACGAGAACGGAGGAGACGCTCACGCAGACCCAGTACCATCCTCACAGCTTTTTGCTGCCGGATGACCAAGAGACGAATATTATCGGCGCGTTATCGCCGCTTTCCGGCGTCTCGTCGAAGGTCGCGCAGGTACGAGTGGAGCGCGAGGACGGTAGCCTCGGTGTAACCCTCCGTGGAGGGATGTCGAGGGCTTTGGTGGTGACGGGGGTGAAAGCGGACGGTCCGGCCGCCAAAGAGGGTAGAGTCAGGCCCGGTGACCGGTTGCTGGCGGTGGACGACACCGAGTTGCGGGGACTCACCTTGGCGGAGGCGCAACGCGCGCTTAGAAGGAGCTCAGACACTCCGATCGCGTCTCTTACCATCGAGTATGACGTCGCGAACATGGAGGAGGCACGGGCGGCTACTTCGGGTCCGTTGCTCGTTCAATTGGAACGTGGCCTCTCAGGTATATTTTTTTCTTCTATTTTAAAGAGATGTAATTTCCTAAAAGAGCTTTCATTTACTTATTACTTAAAAGGCTATAAATAATAAATATTAACTTAATAAAATGTTATTCATAAGTATTACGATGGTACACAACGTTTAATTTAACTGTACAGAATTCTACCAGGGCATTCGTTTTTTTAAATTTTGTTATGTTAATGCGATTGAAAATATATTTCAGATTTTTTGTATACTTTTATTAATGTTAAATAAAAAGTGTGCAAATTAGAAATTTGCACATTGCTTTCTCATCATTACAGATTGCTACCATAATTGCTCCTATTTTATTTCGCTCACAAAGCTCCTCTTATGAGGAAGCTTGTATTTTATTTGATGCATAATTATTAGTATTTATTAGTTTGGCTTCCTCATAGAGAAAGTTTTATGAGCGAAATAAAATAAGAGCAATGGTAGCGATCTGTAATAATAAGGAAGCAATGTGCAAGTTTCTAATGTGCGCACTTTTTTTAATTTTAAATTTAACTTTTTTATATATGAATTGATAGAGGGTCAGCTTTAGTACCCCACAAGTGGGGTTTTTACAATCGACGCAATGTCAAATCGATGTGGATTTTGGGAGTTCAGGCTACATGGTCCACATATGGACTTCGCATATGGACCTTTAATCGCGTATAAAGCTGGATAATCATGTTCGCCAATTTTTTTGTTTGGCGGTGGAAGACTGCAAATTTCAAGATTTTGGATATCTCGAAATATGTCCTATTGTAAGTTGGGACAACCGGTCCTAAGACAATTTTTTGATATCAATTAAACATTTTTAATATCATCTCTATTTATCCCGCATCTATACTGCTAAAGTCAAAATTTTGAAATCACATATAAAGTCACATATAAAATTTGAAAATATTCTAGTAAAACACAACTTAATAGTCCGATTCATGCCATACTCAATATTTTTGCTTGCTCATTTGAAAGTAAATAGGCATTATAGTTAGTTAAGATAGCATTGTGTTTAATCTTTAATGTGAAGAAAATGGATTCCTTTTTTCCAAAACTGTGCTGTGGATTATAGTTCAGGTTCAGAAAATGAATAGAAGGGTTTTTCGTCAGAAAAAAATAAATAAACTTGCAGTTAGATTACCTAAATTAATTTAAAAAGTGATGAAATGTAAGGATGTTATAGTTTTTACGATCAAATTACTTTTTTGAGAAAAAAGTGTTTAATACTCTTTAGTATCTAATATTTTTTCCATCTTGTAAAAATATTTTTTGTAAAACTTTGAAACATTTTAGACTATTTTTTATTTTGTTATAAAACAATGAATAAAATAATAAAGATATAGATATTAAATTATAATTCATAAGTTTAATTTCGCTTCATATATCTATAGTGAACATTTTCAATTAATGGTCTTAAATCTTTGACCGACAGTGTACACATGCAAAGTTTCATTCAAACAAAAATTTCCAGGTTATTCTCTTGTAAGTCAAACGATGATAGCTTGTGAATACTTTTAGCATAAGAGTGAGTCAAAGAAAGAGGAATTTAGCCTTAGAGCATGGCAGGCATTAGATTAAATTGAAATATAAATTGGAATTTTTCAGGAGAGCTTGGTTTAACTGTAAGAGAGACATCAAATGGAGTCTACATCGACAGCCTTCGTCCGGCGAGTACTGCGGATCGGTGTGGTGCATTGCAGGCAGGGGATCGACTGTTAGCTGTGGACGACACGCCTGTTCAGGATGCAATAACCGCCGCCAAACTGCTTAGAAATAATTCTGAAAGTTGTCGCATTGCTAGACTGCAGATATTACCGCGACCACCTAGTGCGAGAACGGTCAAAAGGAAGGCGCAGCCACAGGCCCAGCAAAACTCAAATCAGACTTTGCAGATGAAAGAGAGCTTGACGCTCGTTCTACGGCCGGATCATCGGGGTTTCGGTCTTGCCCTTAAATTGGCCGAAGATCACGTGAACTATATAGTGAGTCTGCTGGAAGCTGGTGGTCCGGCGGAACGGAGCGGTATCCTTTTGCCTGGCGACAAGGCCATCGCGATCAACCGGAGAATGTTACGCGATTTACAACCGTCAGAAGTAATCAATATATTAGAGACATCGCAGATGGTAAATGGCTCTCTTTGCTTCGAGTTTTCGTAGCTGCTGAAAATAAGTACAGTAAAATATGTTCTTATTAATTATTTTCGTATGTTTATAACACAATCAGATCGAGTTGGTGATAGAATACAAAGTGGGTGGATCTGTAGTGCCGAGTTCCGGAATCTTCACGGTGAGAGTGGCTAGGCCATTAGGCGGCCAGCCTGATCTGGGTCTCACGGTAAACGAAGATCTAGTAATCACAGAGGTCCGTCGAGGATCGCTCGCTTATCGAACTGGCAGTTTAGCGCCTGGAGACAGGTTGCTTGCAATAGATGGGCAGAAACTGGATCCCGGAGACTTGAGGCAAGCCGCTCAATTGTTGCACCGGCCCGGCGGATCAGTAGTTGCTTTAACTATTAGAAAGCCGGATCCTAATACGGAAATAAGGTATTCAATGCCATTCGAAACATTTTCTATCAAAGTTAGTTCTTTGAACATTTTTTTATTTTAAGTAAAATGTGTCGCGATGTATAAATTTCATTCAAGGACTTATTTTGTATCAGTTATATAGGATATTTTCGTGAAATACGTCAAGAAAACTGAAAAGCGCTGTAGTTTCGAACCCTTTGACATACAAACGAAATCAAAGAGGTATCAAACGGGTACAGACGATTCTCTGTCAAATATTATTGACCGTTTTGCGAATTTATCTCGAAAAATGGCAGAATTACTCTCTTGACGGATTTCTGAAAATTGAAACGAGATGTAGTTTCGAACTCTTTTTGAGATACAAAAGATTCTCTTTCAAATGCTGTTGATAGTTTTGTGATATTTCGAGAAATGGCTGAATTATTTTCTTGACGGTTTTCTTAAAACTGAAAATAGTAGTAATAGTTTCGAGGTATAAATGAAATTGTGTGAAAGAAGTACACACGAGTACAAATGATTTTTCGAATGGTATTAACGACGTAGTTAAAATATATCTTCTAATCAGGCGTTTGATATTTTTTGAGGTACAAACGAGAAACAAAGAGTGATATAAAGAAGTATAAACAAAGCTACTAATAAACTAGATTAAAAATTTGAATTTTTTATAAAGTTGGGTCAGATTCACTCTAGGATCTATGTGATTAATGAGTGCGAATTACAAAACACTTTTTATAATAGATTCAATATTTAATCGCTAAAAATCTTGCTAACTTAATTCATAATAGTTGATGAACAGTTCATAATAGAATTATTCTTTTAATAGTTGAAAATTTTAACATAATACATTTAATTTTAAGTAAAATACATTTTTTCCGGTAATAGCTGTAGAATGACAAATTATATTAAAATAATCTTTTTTTACTTAACTTTAACTTCAAATTTTTCGAAAATCTAAAGTGTTTCTAAATGCAACATACCTACTTAAAAAAATCTTAAATATGTCCATCAGTCTTTAATGAAAAAAAAAATCTATTTCAATCTGTTATCAAATATTTGTAATAGAAAACAAAGAGCAAATATAAAATTTTGGAATTCAAAGAGTTAAAGGGTAACTGCTCCAAAAAATCTCGGTGTAAAAAGGTCTGAAAGAAGATTTTTGCAGAGATTATTGCACAGAGCCCAGCGTAAGAAGCGATACGGTCCAGGCGCAATTTCCGAATGGTGCGTTACGTTCAGGCAGAGAGAGTCTTCCTAGCGTGGACAGCGCAGTGGATTCTTGGGGTGAGCTGGGAGACAGTAGTGGTACCATGCCGGAAATATTGAGACTTTGGGATACCGCCTCTACGGACAGTGGACAATTAGATTTATCAATACCATCTTATCTGGGGTATCAAAATTAATTAGCTAATAATCAAGATTTTTTTCAACAGCAATTATTCATTCGCGTAACGTTTTCTCTTCTATTATAAAATTCAGGGCACAAGAACGCAACAGTGGTTCTAACAGGTCTCAACAACAAATAGTACATGTGTCACTTCATAAAGACCCAGTCTATGAAGATTTTGGCTTCTCGGTATCGGATGGCCTTTATGAACGTGGCGTTTACATAAATCGTTTGCGACCTGGGGGACCATGCGATGGCATTTTGCGGCCGTACGACAGGATTCTCCGAGTAAATGAAACTAGCACGGAAGACTGCGATTGTTGTTTGGCGGTTCCGCTTATTGCAGCAGCGGGGCCGCGTTTAGATCTAACGGTAGCGAGACCATTATCTCCGCAAAACATCGTGAAAACTTTGTAGATTGCTATAACAATCACCACCTGCGATTAAACTATTAGTATCATTGCAATCCAATTCAATTTCAGTTAATAGCCTAGATATTTCAGAATTCATTCTTTAACTGTAATAGTTCTTATAGCGGATATATTTTTTTAGAGATCAATGAGAATAAACGTGGATGCTATTGATACTGATAGCTGCATTCTTAGAATGCGATTGTAATTTTATGTATGAGCGCTGGCTCGAATATTAAATGTTTTCAATATATTTTTGTACACATGTGTATTTTATTTATAAAAATAAATGTATAGATTGATTTTCTCTCTGCTAGAACAATTTCTCCTACGTACAATTCCATTCGCATCCACGCACACGTACATAACCCACGAATATGGGTCTGCACTCTGCATATCATCGACATTTAAAAACGTATCTAAATTTCTTTTTATTTCAAAACGGGCTAATAATTTAGAAAGTATAAATAAAATCGAAACAGCGTTGAGCGTAGTCTGTACATCTGGATTGTGTGAGTGTATAAACTTGTTGTATCTGAACGATTTAGAAGATGTAATCATTTTTAGAAGACGCGCAATGTAATATATACAATATAAGTCTATATTATACGTCAATAAATAATACCTCTTGAACGAGAGACACTTTTCAATATAAAATATGGAGTACATGCTAAAAGTGATTTTGAGGAATGTAGTCAGATTCATAGTTAAGGCTAATTGGACCAGCAATTAGCTAAAAACAATAATTTTGATTTGTGCAACACGCCTTATACAGTACAGCAGGTTTAGCTTCAGAGTTGAGAAACTAAACAGAGCTTATTACGACGCGCGATCATGGTATGAAAATATAGAATATAATTATCTAGAAAACGATAGTTTTCACACTAAACTCGAAAAATGTAGATCACATCTTTCTGTAGCATTTATATAAAGCAAAAAGAAATATATGTATGTATTTATATGTTCGCATATATGCGCGCGCTCATATAATAAAGAAAAAAAAAATATATATATATAGATTACCAAATATATAGAAAATAGAGCATTTTTGAAAAAAGAACCGTTTTGTATGTCAGTTTTAAGAGAAAATTATAATGCACACAACAAAATTTTTACATGTATTTTTTATGAGAAGAAATAATGATATTTTTAAAGAATAAAACCACAATATTATTTTTACAATTAAATTTTCTCTTAGTTAGTCACATAAGAGTTCAATTCATTTATGTGAATACTTTACAAGTTATTTTGTATTTTATATCAAGATATATCAATATATATATACTCGCCGATAGACTTGACCCGAAGACTTTATTACCTCATTTGGTAAAACTTCTGTTTTACCTCTAACGAGCACACCTTGTTTTCCTTCCACCATGATTTGTGTGATTTGTATGATAATCTATAATACGTAAAAAGATTAGAGAGAAGAAAAAGAGAATCAAAAGGATTATAAAAAAGTATTATAAAAAAGTATTATAAATTTATTTAAAACATTGTTAATGTCTCATAAAAAATATATATTATAAAATATTTATTGCTCGCATTATATTTCCTCTGTAAAATTTTTACTTAAAACATTTTTTTCAAACACGTTTAACTTTTGATATCATATTTAGATGTTCCGATACTTTTGCAGAATACAAAACAATTCCTCCCGTGCGCATGCACGTGTGTTAAATACGCGCGCACATATGCGCACATATATAATAATGTTAAAAGTAATTCATCATCATACGAGTCCCTTCCTCGTATTTGGTCGATATTACTATCGTAATAATTTGTAATAGTGCGTGATAATTTGTAAAAATTAATTTACACTTACAGATTCAGATTCAGAAAACTCACATAAATTTGTCAGAATGAAATTATCAATTGAGACTAGACCGCATATAATTGATGTCTACCGGCAAATCCATTTACCATAAAGGAACTGCTATTACCGTTCTGTGCGGCATTATATTTTGGAAGAATCGTTTGGTTCTGCTTCTCTATTCGCTGATCGTACTTAGCCTTATTGTAACATAATACCCCTAAGATGGCCATGGTCATACCAAATATATTAAGCCAAGTAACTGGATTGCCAAGTACGAGTAATGTTACTGCTATCACAAATATGCGCTTGCTAGCGCTTGCCACTGCGTATGTTAGAGGGGTCACAATTGACAATACGGAAAACGCAATAATGTTTTGAAACCAATTAAGTATACCATCTAGAAATAATAACCCTAATATATAATAGCTTATATCTATGGACGGTCTTATAATCGATTCGTACATCAAGCTGCGTAAATCGTACACAATCCAAATTGGTAAGAACATGAATAGAGCTAGACGGCCGAGTATATGCAGTAGCCGCAAGTGATGTATTCCTGTGTCATGTAGCACCTGCAGGCCAAAAATTGCAAGATTTAAAAAGAAATATGAGGTATAAACATGAGACAGAATCTTTTCGTCCATACCAATTACCTTTTTTGAGTAAATATTTTGCAAGGAAAACGCCATAGTGGATGTTAAGGCGCTTATCAAGCCGATCATGTTGAAACTAAGCTCCGTCAGTGTGGCCACGGCTACGCCGCCGACTATCGGCACAAGGCTCAAATACACTTTCCACGTTTGCTGCTCCCGAAGTATTATTCTTGATAGAGCCACCGTGAAAAGAGGCATTGTAGCCTTCACTGGGACAGAGCCAAATTTCGGTTAATATATAACTAAAACCTGTATAGTATATATTTTCAATTAATAGTCTCAAACTCTTTTGGCCGGTAGTGTATTATGACAAGTGATATGAGTGGTATGATGTGACGTACATACGTGCATGCGTGCGTATATAGTACATATGCATATATAAGGATACACGATGTATGCATACGACCTGACATACTGACTAGAGTGCCAAGAGGCCAAAAGCAATGTATGGTATATAAGCATACCAGTGTGAGCGTAAGAGACGGGTACTTTCCAAATGCTGACGTGGCTGAACACGTTCGCGACACACTTGCCCAGGGCTAAGGGTACGATGAGCCGCATGTAGTAGCTCCACGTTATGTTGGACGCGTACTTCCTTACGCCCCACAAATTGAAGAATGGGCTAGAGTAGACGGTGATCGAGGTCAATTGTACCATGGTCACCGTAAGCGGATATGGGAATTCCGATAGCAACATCTTGCCGACGACATTGCTGCTGCTGGACACCACGTACCATAGGAGGCACAGAAATAACACCGTAATAACCTCGCGGTTATTTCGTCTATCGTCCATGACGGCTCGCGTGACAGCGCGGTATCAAAATTCAACTCCCAGTTCCCCAGTAAATTTGTCACTTTTCACGCATATATATGTGATATATGCAATGCACACAATTAAACAGCCGGATTCACTCCGCGTCCATATAGTCTTCTGACAGCGTTTGAATGAGTGTCGACTGTCGACAGTAGTTGACAGTAGTGTCGAATCGAGAAGAGACGAAAGACCGAATGCGGCGGACGCACGAGTCTCGGCAAATCTAAGGGCCGGTCTACAATGGGTGTTGTAAAGGCTGGCGTTCCATGAAGCGGATAACGCGTAAACGGAACGAGCGTATCACCAATCAGGGGACCGTTTCGCCTGCCTACATATAAGACAAAACAAGGTCTGTTATTGTACGGCTAGGGTTTTCAACTTTTCACGCGAACCGAGGTTCACCCCTACCCACCCCCGCCTATATGTGTACTGTCTGTACACAGATATCAGTAAATTACTTCCCTTAGCACTGAGTTATGAACAACAAAAATTTTTAAAATCTAACCCACCCATACAACAATTGGTTTGGGTTTTTTTGATTATATACATAAAAATGTATTATTAATTTCCAATTGTATTTTTTCTTTATTTCCTCGAAATTCGGTAATTTTTCAAAATAATTACCTCTACGAAATGGGTTGAGTTAGGTTGATTTTTTTCGGGGTGGGGGTGTAGGGGGAGGCGTTCAATTTACACATAAATAGATGGGTAAAGCAGTTAAGAATACATTATTATGTAAAACATACGTGGTATATAAAAATTACATATAATTTGTGAAAATTCTTTTGTTAATAACTTTTAACTTTTAACTTTTGTTAATAAACAACGAGCAATGCTTAAAACTTTTTGATAATTACTTAGGGCCATGTCCTTGACAATATATATCAAGGTCAAAGTCATTGGTGCTGGGTCCGTTATTATGCACTTTTACCAAAAACGTTTACAAAGATCTATTGAAATATCAAAAGTTTTGTTCTTGCGATTTATCTGTAATTATGTGACACATGTTGTCCACCAAAAATTACCTTATTCTTTTATATGTAAATGTACATTTGTGCAATATAAGTTAATATAATTAAGAAATATAATTTCTCTTTAACATTATTATTACCTTTCAAAACTTTGTATTGTATTAAAATTATTAAATTGTATTGTATTATACTAATGTAAAATAAATAAACTAATTAAATAAATCTTCGTTAATATACAGGGAGATTATTGGGATTGCCAGTGTCTAAAATAAACGGTTATATTTTCCTTCCTTGATTTCGGCGGTAATTTAACTGACTAGGGTCCAGTACTTTAGACAGTAAGTTTCATTTGAGTCGTTGTCCAAGCCAGTTTACAAGTATCAGAATGAACGCGCTAAGCATAGAAGAAAAAGTGTTTTTTATCGAGTGCTTTTGCAGAGACAAAACCTATAAGTAATATACTGAGCTAGGCATATCGTGGATTCCGTAGTAAATACGGATATGAAAAGTTTCAAGCAAAACTATACTCAGAAGATATGTTTTTGATACTTTTTACTCCCCTCCCCCTCGTCCCTGAAATCGTACCATAGAATTTAATCGTAATTTTACTTTTTATAAAAAATAATGCAAGAATTTATACTTTTCTAATTATTTCTTAAATTATTCTTATTATTATTTTTTTTATATGTATAAATGTATGAACAGAGGTTTATACACAAGAAAAAGAAAAAAATATATATATATATATATTCATATGCATTTTTATATACAATTTTTTTATTGAAAAAATAATACGTTTATTACGTGTATTAAATTTCACGTAATTTTCGTGTCGTTGACATAAATGTGGTGAACTGTTTCTGCAATACATTCACTCTTACATTTATTTTCTACATCCTGCACAGTTCCAGTTTATCCAGTTATTTCATTGTGATTTATGCACGCAATTTCTTTAAATTTAAACAATTTCGATTGATCGTTAGTCAAAGTTTTTTTTTTTTAGAATAACTCATTATTTCTATTCTCAATTAATAATTTCTTTAGAAAAATATATGTATTCTAATTTAACTGACAATGAGACATTACTTCACCATCTTTTCCTTGCATTATCATCGTATAATATGTGAAAATAAATGAAAAAAGCAAGTTTAAAACATCGCCAAACAATGGGGCAACTAACTTTTATAGTACAGTCCTGAGAATGATGCATCGCTGAGTTTAACACGATGAGCATTCCACGCGGCATATGTTGAAACACAAGGCGCATGCGTCTCTCATCAGGGAGCTATCTCTTCTAGTCGCTCGTCGCTCCTTCGCCGTCTTTACGTTCTACAGGGTACAGTACGGCTGAGTACAGTCCTATAACGAATTCGAACACATTGTCAATCGATTACTTCGTGAATCATCCATTCGGAGTGAGTAAATTAGAGGAAACACGGGCCGCGGTGCAAAGTTCGCAGAAGAGACCTTTACACGAAACGTTGTGCAATTGATTGGAATTTGACATTGGAATTTTAACTTAAATTACGTCGATTGCGGTCGGAACATATGTGAGATTACGAACGATAATCAGTTACGTACCGTATTTTACGGCCGAAGGCAAAACTGCCTTTGTGCGGCTGGCGAAAAGCGGCCTTTCGTTTTCCGTCACTCATTTTGCCTCGTTCTATTGTTTCTCGCATCGAATCGTGTACTTATTCCGGAACTGCAAATTCGCGGTAGCTGCGTTACATTCTCCACAGGAAAATTCTTCGAGGCGTTCGCCTGAGCATCGATCTCATACCACATTTGACTTTCGGCTGATCGAACAAAATCAACAAGATCGTGGTTTGGATTCGCTCCAAGCAACAATGACAATTTCAGTTGGATCTGATAACGTAAGAGGATAAAAGCAAAGACTTACTTACATACGCTACTTAAAGAATATACATACATATAGAATATTTTCGTTTTGTTTTCGCTTATTTATCTTTAAACGTCACGATGGACTATAACGAGGTACCTGCTCGCGACTTACAGATGCCTTATCTACGGGCGATTCAAAAGATACCGGGTGATACCGCTGGTGAAAAATTGAGTTGGATCGGAAGATTGACTTTACACCAGACCAGCGAAAGTCTTGAACAATTTCCACCAGAATTGCTGCCTATACTGCGCGTAGAAACTGCTGTCAAGAAGAAGATGCACGAGGATATAACGTCGGCGCTCAAGTGTGAAGATTCAACGATAATAAATCGGGCTTTTAAAGCTTCCTGGTTCTTCGATGGCAGCCACAAGAAGATCGTCGACGTTTCATATTTCTGCGAACGTCTCTTCCCCTACGTTTCCGTGAATACAAGGACGCGTATTGTGCTTACACTCGCACATCGATTATCTGGCAAGGATCCAATTTTCGCGCAACAAATGTTCACAGCAGTGTCATCTATTTACGGTATTCAAATCGCTTACCCGTTGATCACGGCTTGCGATGAAGCTTTTGCTTATAAAACGATCATAGAGAAGGAACTCGTGCTGCCAGTAGAAATTGCTAAAAAGATCTTCCGCAAAAATCCGGATTTTATAGTGCGTTTTCTCAAATTATTGAAACCCCGCGAACTAAACGCGACTGAGCGTACTCCTTTCGCGATCGGCATCGATAGATATAAGTCTTTCCTGCCTAAATTAATAAAGAAGCGACTGGAAGCTTTCGTAGTACTGTGCGAGATACATGAGACAGATCCGCCGAATATCGTTTTGAGTAACACGTGTGCCGAAATATTTTTGAAAAAAGCTCAGAAATATTTGACAAAGAAACCGCTTTTATACATCCGCATCTTACCACCCAAAAAGATCAACGAGGATTTAATGGAAAGCATATTTCTAGGTCTATTGCCCGCAGAAATTTCTTCCTTCGATACAGATAGCGTGCTCGATTACTTAAAGCATTACCCACGTGATAAAAAATACGATTTGCTTTGTAAATCCTACAAAAATAAATATCATGCTGATCTTCTTGACGAGACGAAAAACGTGACGCCTGCTTTATTACAGTTATTACCTGCAGAGGAGCGGATCAAACATGCTAAAATCAACATCGAAAAGCAGAACTTATTATCAGAGGAGATTCATTATGAATATACGATGGATTACAAGAGAGCTTGGGTTTGTTATTTACCTGTTAACGAAGCTATACCGGTTATCAAGGAAAAAATAAATAAAACTGCAAGTGAATCAAATAGAGTTTGCCTTATTTTACAAATGATTTACGTTTGTAAGGTTAATGAGAATGACGATGCGTTGTCCAATACTTTGACATATTTCTTAAATAGACATAAAAACGAAAACTCTTGGCTATTCGAACGAGTGTTCGATGAATTCTTGCAAATATACGATGTACCGCATTTAAGCGAAAAGCAGATCTCTCTTGTACTGGACATTGTCCGATTATATTATGTAAAAAATGAATTCGCACCGAAAGAAATACTCTCAGCTATAATACATTTCAAACTTATACGCAATATGCCAATTGAGGAGTTGATCAACATGCTTCTAGGAGATAATCGATGGTACGTAAACTTCAACATACTCGAAGAATATCCACAATATGAGAGACAATGCCTCGTAACTTTTGCAAATGCCATTCAAAAAAGGTCTTTCAAAAAGCTTGATGAAAAAATATACAACCTTTGCAGCTACGTTGCAGCGATATATGATTTCAACGATAGATGTAAAAAATCGCGCATCAAGATAAAAGAAATGACAATTAGAGATTATCCTTGGCTAATGGATGCTATTCGCGAAGCAATACGTTCCGAAGAAGATACCTGGAATGTAAAAGACATATTGCAGAAGAATGAGTTAGAACTGTACCGTAATTGGTTCCCAGAAAACATCGCAAATGTAACATCAGGCGCGGCGCTCGCTTTATTAAATCGAGATTTACAAAATATACTGAAGCATTGGGAAAAATATTTAGCTGACTGCACGAAGAACTGCCATATTAAACGTGTACAACGCTTCGTCAAGGCCACGCGTTGGTATAAAGACTTACCCATTAAATTTGCTGATCGTTGCATGAATTATATCTACGATAAAAATACAGACGAAATATCGTCTAGTGTAGTTATCCTGGCCATTCTACTTCACGGTGATGTGGCGACAAAACTAATCGATTCTCTCACACCTACGGAAACAACGATAGATACTAGTGATCCGAACGCCAAGGATAATTACAAGATCGTGCGGAATTTACCATTGAGCATGAGACTTTCCAATCCACCAGTACCTCTCGATCTCGTAGTTAGATTGTGCGAAGGAGATTACTTATCAATAGCTCTAATGACACTAACGAACGTAAGTAGGCGGACTTCTTTGCCGAAAGTGATATCAATCACACAAAAGTTAATGAGTATGCGCGTGAGCACGCGAAAACATGGGATTAGGCTGATGTATTTAGTAGCTTCGATGCATCAACTTACAGATTTTCTCCAGAAAACATGGGCGATCGAGAATCATCATTCGGTACGACAAGTTTTGTTCAAGGCTTTCCAGAATTTCTTCCTTACAAAGCCAAGTCCCGAAACTTGGTCCCTATATTGTCAAGCTATGTCGACGTTGAATCTTAAGGATGAAGATTTGCTTTCGGAAATAGAGTTATTTCCTGAGATCCCCAACGAATACATCGCGAAATACCTCGAGCTATGGCTTAAAACGATAGACAATCTTCAAGGACTGGATGCCCAAAAAAAAAACAAATACATTGTCAATTACTTGGCAACGATCACCGCATCCGTTTTCAACCTGTTACCCGAAGAATTTTCTGAGAATATACTTCGAAGATTTTTATTCCACATCGATACTAATGTGTCCGAGGCAGCGAGACGATTTACGATAGCGTATATTTTATCAGAGGATAAGGATAAACATGCAACACGCATCAAAGTATTTGCCGATGTCTTTCACAACGCAGTGACCACTTATTGGAACGTGCCACATCCTAAAAAATTACGCTTCCATCCAATCAACAAAGCTGTGCGTTTATTTGTGGATGATTTCACTGTTAGCTACGTTGATAAGTCTTGCCTCAATAAGTCTATTAATCCAAAGATCATCGATAATATGCAAACGATATTTTTATCTGTCTTATCACCTAGGCAGGAAGCAAGGTCTTATTTGCTATTGGTGTACGCGAAGAAGTTACAAGAATGCATATCGACCAAGACTTCCTTTGGCCTAAGACTCGGTCAACAGTTGCACGAATTAACCGATGTCTTCTCGTCGTTATTAGTTTCGTTTATGGCCGAGGTTCTCAAATACTTTCTAAGCCGCGTATATAAACATTCCGACTTGGAAGAAGTCAAACTTAGTGTCATAGAAGGCCTCGTTGAAGCTGGTAATACGGATTCCTGTTTTATAGCTGTGACAATGTTACCGTCGACAATCCAGACGAAACACGTGGCAAGATATGATCGACTCATCGAAAAATTCCGAGAAATGGAGGAGCCTACTATCACCATTTTATACGATCATTTAAACGAAACGGATTTGAAAACTATTGATTAAATGAATCGAAGGAACGAACGAATGATTTTTATATACGTATCTTCCGTGATAATATTTTACTATGATCAAGAGACCCGACCCGTAGTGTTTCGCGCCAAGTACACGCGCAGCGCCAGACCGCCGTGACTCTTTTACGCGAACACACGAGTTGCAAGTGTCGCCCGAGATTTTGAGATCTCAATATAATATTAACGCCTTATTGATATAATTGGTGATTGAATTGTAAATGTACCTTTAATGTTAAAGTGAAACTATAATTAATGTTCGTTTTTTTTAAAATAGAATAATCATTAAATTTTTATTAAAATATTCTTTTCTATTATTTTGGTGATATACGCCTAAAGTTTTTTCTTTCTCTTGGCAAACGATTAATTTCAAATGTTTCTCGAGGAAATAAGTGCATATTATATAAAAGTTGTTTTAGTTCGCCTTGTGTAAGGCGGATATAATAAATATATATATATTTTTAGATTTTTATAGCGATTGTATATGACTAAAAGCAATACGAGTTATACATTAAAGATCTTTTTAAGCAGTTTAAATAAATATCGTATTGCACAGCGTGTATCCACATTTGCCTCAATTATATTATATATTATTTAATATGCATCAATACATTATTTATTATTATTATTAGTATATTTTTAAAGCAATCAAACAAATGGTGGATGCATTCTTTGTAGAGTACGATGAGACTTTTTTTTGACAAATAATCCTCTAACATCTTCCCTAAAAAGTATTTTTATAAAATATACGATTTAAGGATTTCAAAAGCAGTAGAAAGTAGTAGAAGCTTTTCTATTCTAAAATATGCAGTCCTGAAACTGATTTCAAATAAATTCGTACAATATTTATGTGTCCCTGTTCGCATCAATATACATATAATATTTATCGTTAGGTAAATATATCGATGTAAAGTATTTTATCTTTATTAAAAATAAAATTATCAAATTTTTGTAAAATCTTCAGAATCGGCATTCTGATTAATTCGCTTTTTGGAGTGCTAATTTTATTGTCCGCGTACCGGCCACCGTGTGGTAATCGTTCGTTTCATTCAAGATTTAGGAGAGGTAAGCAACATCTCGAAAATCCCTTATCCCTTACCTTTATGATACAATAATATAATAGTTTGATTGAGACTCGAGAAGAGCGAGCGGAGATATGAGAATGTGTGATGTTTCGGGATCGCTGTTGTCCAACTACATACTTTGCTACTTGCAAACAACTTTTATTCGTTCGTAAGTATAAAGTTTAGGAATTAACATTGAAAAAAATTTGATAAAAAAATATACATATTTATAATTACAAAACCATTATTATTTGCCTTTTATTTTAGTTCTTGTTTCTTACAATATGCATTGTTCTGAAAAACTTTGATTAATAAACTAAGAGTCTATGTATTCGCAAAGGCAGATTTCTTACATTAAGGATTACTGATCCGTTTGGGTATGAACGTTTTTTGATTCCACGGGTGTTTTCTCTTCTCCCTATAGGAATGGATCAATCCCCGCTTGCAGGGATACTTATTGTACCTTGCACGCACGCACTGCATGGTGATGAAGTGGATACCGCCTAACGAACAGAGCAGGATGGGTGCTTTTATCTATGCCGGTAAGCTCATTCAATACGATTTCTTCCTTCTTTATGTAAGCGATTTATCGCGTATACCAATCAAGTTGAGAGCTTGTTCGCCGCGCAAAAATCTTCCTCTCTGTTTCTGGAGCATTTCGAGTCTGCATCGAGTCGCTACTGTGCGCGCGCTTCTTGCTGCGGCGAGATTTGTAGATTATAAACTGTGAATCTTTTCAATATCTTGAATTTATATCTTCTTTTTTAACCATTTACTCCCACAAGCTTTTTTTGTTGATAAAAAGGAAAAGAGCATGATTGGACACCTCTAATGACGATCACTAATCACATTTTCTTGTATGTTTCTCTCTTCCCATCAATAGGCACACAGTTCGCCACGATAATGCCATTGAACATTTTATTGGCCAATTGGCAATTAGGCAATTGGCCATGTATTTTCCACGTGTTGGGCCTTATCAGTAGCCTTATCTGGTGTATTTCTCATATGGGTCTGTGAGGATTCCGACCAATCATAATCTACAGATCTCTCTAAAATAGCGCTGGCATTTCCGTGAGTTTCTCTCGCATTTCTTCGCTGTTAATTAACCGAATATTTATATCAATTTATCACATTAATCAAATTATTTATCTCTGTAATCTATCGCCTCTTATAATAATAGTCAATAGATCTCTTTTAATAGCAAAAAGCTGGGAAAACTAATATGCTTTCTTCTTTTAGTCATCGCCTTCCGTGTCATGGAAGTCCATATATTGGAACTTTGCTACCATTTTTGGCTATCTTGATGACGTACATGGGTCAGAATTATGGATACGAAAAGTTGACGATTCAACTTCTATAACATTTATGAAACGGATTCTTCATTTCAGTATCTAGAAAGTGCAGAGTATATAATATATAAATATTATTGATAAGAGAGAGTGATATATATATATTTAAATTGGAGGGAAAGGAATTTTTCCACAGTTTCTCGCGTCACGAAACTAATCGTCGTTTATCTGTATTTCAGAGAATGGTATCTATTCGGCACTTCCATACTTTGCCATGTGGCTCTTTTCTATTTTTCTCTTACATCGCCTATTGGATAATCTTTTTGGGAAAATTTACTCACACTGTAATTCGCAAGATCGTTAACAGCATCAGCTAGTTTGCACCGAGCGGGTTTAGCATTGATTGTTGCTTTGTATATCGCGTATACGATAATGCCTGATTGACAGTAACCATTATTACATTGGGAGTCGGTCTGAATGGCGCTATTTATTCCGGTTTTAAAGTAAATCACCTCGACATCTCTCAGAGGTTTGCTGGGATCTTAATGTTTTCACAAATTGCATGTATATCGCCAACCTCGCTAGACTTCTCGCGTCGATTATCGTTGGAGAAGTTATTGCTAAATCGGTAAATTTATATGTATAATAATTTAGTATACAATCTATATGATGCTATTTATTTTCAACCATCGCAAGCAAAATGGAAGATCGTGTTTATGGTCTGTGCTAGTAATTATATCTTTCGTGCGACATTGTATCCAATTTTCTGGTCAAAGGCAAGCGTGAGACAATTTAATCCAAATAAGGATGACAAGAATGAGAATAATCAACTGGAGGGTGTAAGAATCGTGAATGAGAGTTAACATTGACATTGAATATCGATAAGAATTAGTAATGATGCGAGAAAATTGACGCACCGATGATTGTTTAATATTTTTATTAATTTTTCGGCAAATTGAGGTTCGTGGCAAATATTTATAAATTAGATTTTCACAATTTCTAAAGCATGTTTAATACATTGTGATACATATACGGACTGTTTAAATAATGGCAACATATTTCACAATGTGTTATTAGAGCTGGTCTACAACCTTGCTTTAAAGGGTATTTAATCTCTAAGCCGTAAGAAATTGACCAATCACAATCGAGTATTCTCCTCACATTCCATTGTGATAGGGTCAATTTCTTACGGCTTAGAGCTTAAATACCCTTTAAAGCAAGGTTGTAGACCAGCACTTAGGTTTTTGCGATTAATATCTAATATTTAAAATTTTGTTTGGATCTATAAATACTTCATTTTCCATAGAAAGAGGTATGGCTGCTTCGGAGGATCACGTTCGTTAGTTGTCTCAATATTTTTTTATTCTTTAATTAATTCATTTAGATCTATTAATTTATCTGTTAACGCTGATGTTGCCCTTCCATCAGTTTCTTTACAATTGGATCAAAATAGAATGTTTTTGAGAGGTTATATTGCAAATTAATAACCCCGGAAAAAAGAATTAGATCTGCCGAGATATGACCAGATCTGGTTCATCAGATCTGGCCAGATCTGAACAGATATAACTAGATCTGACCAGATATAATTTGATCTGCTGAGAAATAATTATTTACCGAATGTATCCAGAGTGGGTCTATTCTGTAACTCTTAACGACAGTTTCGTTATCGTTATACTTGCGTTGCGCAGTAATTATGCATAGTAAAAAAGCTGCGCAACGACAATATAACGATAACGAAACTGTCGTTAAGATATAATTAAAAATTATGAAGGGATGTAAAATGCTATAAAACCATAAATATATCGATTCAATTCAAAATTGTGTGCCACTTTATTATAAGCGTGGACTTCGATAAAACTGATATAAGTTGTACCATCCCGGGAAAAAAAATCTCTTATAATGTGTCTTATATGCTCATATAAGAAGCGATCTTATATGCTCATATATGAATTTTGGCCTGATAAGATCTTATATGGTCATATATGATTATATAAGATTATATAAGGACGTATAAAAAATATCTCTTTATAATGTCTTATATGTTCATATCCTGAAAGAAAGAAACAATAATAGAGTATATTGAGTATAAAATGCAATACCTACTTATAAAAAGTGGTGGGGTTATACAAACTATTCCGCATTACCCGACATTGCCATTGTAACCTCTTTATTGTACCTACATAATAGTAATTAATATACGCCGTATGACACTTGCTCAATAGATTACACTATCTTACAATTAGTTTTTACATGTAACAAAAAGCGACTAAGAACCTGTGAAGTAGATTGACTATGACGTAAAATAAAAATCTATAAAATAACCTTACGCAAGTATTATAGCGACATATCCAAAATCTTAAATTACACGTACTAACTACATGACACTTCGTACCGCATTGCTGCTTTGTACGTTAAATTATTAAGGGTTTAGTAGTTAGTAATTCCAGTACTGTCCGCTAGGTTGTAACACTTTTGATAGGCTAGATATCGTATATTTCAAATTATTCCTTTTTTTTATTCCATATATTATCTGCACTTCCTCAACCAACATTAGATTTATACTGATGTTTCCTTGTTAATTCATATTTGCGACTTTTACGCATGAGAGTGTTGCACGCATGCACATACATATATAGACATATATATAGTTTATATAGTTAGCTTTTTCAATTTATCCTTTCAAACGATGGATTTAACCGGCGGCTTTCCTATTCTTTGTTGAATTATTTTATCATCTCCATTTTGAGCAGAACTTAATGGCATATTATCTTTTGACAATTGCGACATCTCCTTCCTCCACTTTGTTAACCAGTTACTGGAAACAGTCTAAGAAAATTAAAATATTCACTGTTATTAGTCGAAAATTTTTTATATGGTGTGTATGTACATAGAAGCGAGCTCACTTCGTTAGGATTTTTGTGAAGAATTATTTAAAATCATAAAATTATTAAATTTTATGTAAATAAATAATTATATACGATATGTAATTAAATTAAATAGCAATTGTAACAAAAGAATTTATGTGTTAAATTATTTAAAATTAAAAAATTGAAACTATATAAGTTCTTATTTACATCTTGATCTTTTGTATCCTCTATTGGAATCTTCTTAAGTTTCTCCTCCATTACTTTGAGTTTATCCATTTCCTTCTGGATTTTACGCTCCATTTGATATTTAGCCACCGCTTGTGCCAATGGTCCTAGCTCTCCTTTCATCGCAGCGTTAAACGCCGCCTATTTATAAAAATATATTTTTATTAAATAAATATAACGGTTTGCTATGCAAATTATGCAGATTCTTACATCTCGTCGCCTTTTAGCGTCGTTGGATGTACCTATCGGATCTGTCTCGGTCTGGGGTCCCAGTTCAATGAGAATCTGAAAATCCGCGTGTTCACCTAATCGAAAACCCACGCCAAGTCTGGAATCGGTTCCTGTAGAATTTTAGAGAAATTTATATAAGTTAACAAAAATTATGTTACTATTAAATAAAATTTTTAACAATTTCATTTTATGATTTACTTAACTTTCTTAATTACTGGAATGTTGGAATAGATCAAGGATAATATTGTTGGAAGTTCCTCCGGTATAATTAAACTCCTTACATCTGTGAATTTTATTTTATTTTTATACCAGTTTACCAGTTATTACCAATTATTATTAATCATCGGACATAGGTATACACTACCGGCCAAAAGTTTGAGACCACATGCAAAATTTAAAAATTTTACATGTTTCAGTGAAACACTACTCGAAAGTTCGAGTCAGGGCTTAAATACTTAATATTTTTTCTTAATTTGAAAGTAAATAGGCAGAGAAAATATTTAGCATAGTTGTAGTTAACATTGTTTAATTTCAACGAAAATGGATTATATGGTCATAAAGTTCCAAAACTGAACTATACCTACACTATTATAGAATATGGGTGAAAAAGAATCTTTTATAAAAAAAGAAACTTATAATTAGATTACATTGATTGGTTATTTTGACGAAAAAAGCGTCTAATATTTTTTAGTGTCTAATACATTTTTCATCTCGTAAAAAGTATTTTTTATAGAACTTTCAAACATTTTATATTATTTTTTGTTTTATTATAAAACATTAAAACAATGAATAATATAATAAAAATATGTTAAATTATATAATAAGTTTGATTTCATTTCATATAGCAAACATTTTCAATTAATGTTCTCAAACTTTTGGTCGGTAGTATAAGTGAAAGAAATCTGTGAAGTCGGCCAAGTTTTTTGTTAACATAATTGTATCTTTAATAAATGTTTGTTTTTTAGTTATATCTTATTTTGCATTTTTTAGTCTTGTTTTCTTGGAAAGGGTAAAAGATATTGCATACAAAATACAAAACAAATAATACTTACGATCACAGAAAACTATGAAAAGTAGCAGCTGTGAAATCGCTCTCTTCACGATCATCATTTTGAAAGGGAAATCTCTGCGTGCGCACCGAATTTTATATATTCAACAAGCGCGTGATTTAACTTCCATGGCTGTTTTATAATTGAACACGACGAGCAAAGATTAATTCTTAGGACAAAATACGATCTTTTCATCGTCTAAAATAACATTGGTCTATTAAACTAATTATTGGTTATAAAAATTTTGTTATACTCAGAAATTTCAATTTTAATCCTAAACTCTTTGGAAAAACGCAATAAATAAGATAAGATAAAAGGACAATAAAATTCTTATAGAAATATTTACAATTGCTCAGTTAACATAAAAATTATTATAATGAGATCCAAAATGGCAAAAATATCAACCACTATATTCGATAGTGACTATTCATCGACGTCAAATCAAAATTGATGTCGATTTGACTAATCATTTCTGGCTAGAATATATCATTGTAAAATATATTATTGTATCAAAATTTTGATACGTAACAATATACGACACTTTCTATTTACATTGATATACACAATAACGATACCGTACGCAAGAAATTTACATTTACTTTAAATATCTTTACCCCAACAAAAAACTTTTTATATAAAAAAATAGGGTAACAGGGGGGAATATGCTACTCGTTATGTTTAACAAAGCTACGGCTAAAAGCGCTCTTGTGAATACCATGAAATTGTTGATAGTTCTATTTTGCATAAGTTTTTTGCATAAGTTTTGTGTGTTCATTTCCTGGCAGAATTATAGTTTTTATGAGGTAAGTACATTTGACAACGTGCTTTTTAGAACTGTCTTAATGGTTATATGTAAGTTATTCAGTTCTTCAAGCGTTACACTATTTTTAACTCGATTAGCTTGTCGTTCTATTAGTATTGGTTAGGATGAAAGTACTCAGTATGTCGTTTTACTAATAGCAGTATTGTACAGGCTTATTAATATAAAACTGCGTCTTGGGGGAATATGCAACTACATAGATAGGGGTAAAATGCCAGTACTGTTGACAATTTCCTAACGTAATGCCAGTAGATTAGGAAGTTGTAAACAGTATAAACAAATATTTTCCCGTATAAATGTTGAAGATAAATAAACCTAAATATTTATTTCATGCGCTATGAATAAGTTACGTTTAATTTAATTTTAAAATTTTGTTTTTTATGTTAAAAACTATTTGTACTGTAATAATATTTAGACTATATAGGTACTTGTGTAGTATGCAACATTATTATTGAAATACAAAGAAAGTAATAAAAACATTTTTTTACATGTTTTAAACAAGAATGCTTCGAATGTATACGAGGAAGACTAAAAAGGAAAAGAATGTAGCTGAAAAAAGTGTAACTGACACAAAGTTATAAAACTTACAAAGTTTCAAGATTTTAAGGTTTATAAAATTTTAAAGTTTGCGCGGTTTAAGGTTTGTATGGTTTTAAGCTTTTAAGATTTATTTTTCATTTTAATTTCAAATGTTGCAATCTAATATTATAATAATTTTAATATTACAATTTAATTTTAAAATTTTATTTTTTATGTTAAAAACTATTTGTACTGACTTATTTTAAAGACTATTTGTACTGTTTTTATGAATAAAGTAACCTTTTAAATTACTACATGTTTGTATATGTGGTATATTACCTTATACTATGTGGCGTATTACCCATATGGTTGGGTAATATGCCACTTTGCAACACTTTTGTATTTCTTTCTTTTTAGCAAAGAATCAAAATATTTTATTAAAATCATATACAAATAACAGATAAAAGAAGGAAAAAGGAGACCAGTATGCAAAGATACTTCAAACAGAACGAAAAATAGGAAAACAATCAACGTTTTGTTAAGTATGGCATATTCCCTCTAGTTACCCTATATACAATATAAATATATATAATTATATATCAAAATCCATATATTTTCTTTCTCTTCTATAATCTCTTTTTTCTCATTTCCTCAAAAATTTTACTTTTTAGAAAAAAAAACCAATACAAAATAAAACTATCCTTTTACTTGTTTTTTAATTCTTATTATTTTTCTTGTACAAACAGAGATTACAGAGAAGAGAAAAAAAACATATATTGACATATTTTTTACATATATAATTATATATATTTAAATGTTTTTATATGAAAAATTTTTTACTGGGTCGTTGATCAGTCCGCTAACTTCACGAAACTCACTTAGAATGGTGCAAAAGTGAAATTTAAGAGTCAGATTACTGCCATTACTGGACGTTCTCTCAGAAGAAAGCACAGTATACATTAAATAATTTTTTATCGGCTTTCCATATTACGAAGTCTATTTCTTTATTATATATTTATATTATTATATTATTTCCACATTATTCTCACTTTGCACGGTTGCTTCCTCAAGAAACACTATTTAATGACTGTGTCGAATAAGTGAAGAGAATCCGTCACGATGTGGAAAAAGTGCGTCAACGACGGACACGCGCGTTCGTTCTCAAAACTAAACTTACATGAAAGTGAAATCTGGGAGCACCGGCGACGGGCAACTGCTCGCTAATCGGTGTTCTAGAAGTGAACTGAAGATTTCTTTACGAAGTACGCATGTCTTCGACATTAAGCCGGTGCGAGAGAAAGAGTGCTCGCTGAGACTCGCTTTTGAAGTGAAAGGACAGACGGCGGATTCGGAATCGAGGTCACCGGCGGCCAAACCAAGTGTCGATATTGGCTCCTATGGTTGAACTCTCTTTTTCTTGTGCACGGTTTTCACTTCGTGCCATCTTCATCAGGTTTGCCATATACAGGTTTCACGTATCGTAATTATAATTTGAATAGGATTGGTGCGATCGTGACGAATGATCGCTGGACGGCCTCGTGCCACTGATCTATGATCAACAAACGGCAAGTCAAGGATGCCGTTTCACGACGTATCGTACGAGTTACGGGTACGCTTTAAATAGTCGTTATTAGAAAATTGCATCGGAAAACGGCAAACTGAATTACATACAACTCGATTCGAAGTCATGTAATGAAAATAAAACTTTCTACTTCGGTGTGGTAGCGGAGATAAACATAGATTAGTGTATGTCGCAATAACGGAACGCAATACAATTCATTTGCTTTCCCATACGATCCCTTTGTATATAGAGAGGCTCGGAAGGATAGTAACAATGTCATGCAGACAACAGATTTGAAAATTTCATTATAGATATTTTTTATACCTTACTAGTATATCTTATTACAATATTATTCTAAACATTATTACACATTTAATTACAATTTTGGTTATACTAGGTTGATAAAAAGTTTATATAAAAAAATTTATTTGTTTTTCAATCTTTTTAAAAAATTTTTTTAGCTACCTCTCGGTTTCCAACCTCTTTTGAAATTTTTACTAAGAAAAAATGTATGTTTGCCAAAGAAATTATCAGTTGAAACAGACAGTCCATCTATTATATATAGGTAATCTATATATGCATATGTATTTTTTTCCTGTACAAAATGTACACTCGCATTACGTATATGCGCATATTCACGTCCTCTTATCAGTGATAGGAAGAGCACGTGGTTTCCTCATTGTACACACATGCTTATGCACGCATTCACACTTCTGTCCTTCTAAGTCATACACGATGCGGTGATGCATAGGCGTATCACGTATGGGTTTTCCATTACTTGGAAAATTTTGATACAGCTTCAATGATATAAAAATAATTTTCGAAGAAAAAAAGATATCTATTCATGATTAATGTAGAATCTATTGAGTCTTATATTAATAGGAGTTATAATTACAAATATCTTTTTAATTATAATCGATGTAATAAATTTTTTAGACCGGTATTCATAGTCGAATCTTATATTTAAGACCGTCTTAAGTACGATCTTAAGATGATATAGACAAGGATAGGCAAGGTTACAGTATATATCTATATTGCATGATAATAGATCTGATAATAGACACGCATAACTTTTTCGTTAGGGGTCTAATCCTAATTCTGCGAACCGTATGGTATTTTTTTATGTAATCCACCTTCCACGACGGTCTCATTTTGTAACAACAAATTGTAGAATTCTTATATGAAGCAAATGATGTTGTCACGAGTCGATGTCTTATTGTCTGCATTTCTGAAATTATTTTCGTTCTCGAAATACACTAACAATAAGATGAAGTTCTTTTTTAACCGAAATTTTTTCAAAATTACTTATAAAAGAAATTAATTGGCGCATATGTCTTGTATATACAAATTAAACAATACTAAATTATAGTCTTATATTTCAACGACAATCTTAAATTTCTTATTTTTCTAAAAAGAAAATTAGTAAAGAAATGTTCAAACGTTTCGAATTAAAACAATACATATTAAAGTTATTTAATATACCTGATGCAAGCTGCACATTAAAAACCAAACAAATTCTAACATTTTATTTTACGTTGGACTAATTTTTCATCCATTATTCAAATATATATTTTAAAAGTCGATTTTAGCACTTAAATAAAGAATTATTGCTATAGAAGGCTGAGAACTATTTCTATAGAGGATAAGAAGAATTCAATAATTGTCCGTATAGAATTCTTGATATTAACATTGCAAATGTGTATAATATAGTCGTAAGTTTCCAATCGAGGTAGCCAATGCAGCGTAAGTATTACTCACCTACCGCGAACTATCGGCAAGACAGTCAGAGGCGTAGAACTTCCTAAGGGGAACGCCTATCGTCGTCTCGACGTCATATTGTGCATATTGTTCACTTAACCGAGGACGCAAACGGCCACGTACGGGCCCGTCACGTCTGTGCATGTGCGAAGCAAAAAATGGAATATTTAATCGAATAAGTCGGCTACCGGGTCAAGTGCAGTTGCAAATTCGTGCTCGCGAGTGTGACAGACGCAAACCGCGAGTTCGCGAGTTCTAACGTCACATGAGATCGCGGCGTGATCGACATCGCGTCGTAATCGACAATCAAATCCAGATCGTCCGTCATAAGTGATGATGTTCACGAATCGAGCACTTTTTTAACGATTTGTGAACGCGAGATTACCTCGATACAAGAAAGATCCAGGAATACCGATGTTACAAGGTCAACGATGTAATCCTAAAATTAAAAGATTTATACCAGCGGAATTTAAAAAAAGGCAGATGTAACCAATCTCGCGGATCGTTAAATATCTCAGATAATGCTTGATATGTTAACATTAATCGTTATCGAAATTAACGTTTGCGTGTATGTAATGTGAGACGTGTAATATGATATACGTGTAACGGTGTGCGAATATCTGTGCTTGTTATTAAGCATATGTTCCGGCAGTCTCGGCCGTAGTCGCGAATGTTATCGCTGATCCTGGGCACCGTGACTTCTGCTTCCGCGCATAAAACTCGTTATTTCACCATTTTCGCCACGTTACTCTTGCGAAACTGGTGTATGTAGTAAATCCTCGATGTGAGTGATACAACGCAAAAAATTCAAAGTGCCATATACTTATTCTTGCATCATTTTCATCCGGCAAACAATTTTTTATATAAAAATGTATATAAATGTACATAATTATATGTAAAATATGTCTATGTATGTTTTCTTTATCTCGTATAACTTTGTCCATACTATACATAAAAAAAGTAATAAGAAGAACAATTAAAAAAAATAAAAAAAGTAACTTTTGCATTGTTTTCTTTTTTTTTCCAAAAAGTAAAACTGCGCGCGATTAGACTATACAATATTCTATATATAAGTATAATCATATTTTACATACAAAATTATTACATTTATGTATGATTATACATGTGGGCAATTTTTCCTTATTTCCTCAAACTTTACTTTAAAAAAAATAAAAAAATAAAAAATAATGTGAAAATTATCCTTTTAATTATTTTTTAATTCTTTTTATTATTTTTCCTGTATAATAGAACAGATATTATATAGGAGAAAGAAAACATATGGAAAATATATTTTGTATATAATTATATACATTTTTATGTTTTATATGTGAAAAATTTTTTATCGATAAGTTAAACTTAAAATGAATTTAACGGAAAAATTAATATAATACCTCTTATGTTTCAGATGTTAATTGCAAAAAAAATATATGACACAAAATTTGCAATAAATGATAATTTCGTTCGACATTTTCGCTAAGAAAAAAAAAATGTTTGGAATACCCTGTATGTTGTTTCGAATCGTTACTTTTCCGATCAGCTGTTCCATGGAAATGAAATGTGGATATATATTCTAATATGTTTCATGTTTCGACGGTGTTCCTTTATCATCGTGCGTTATCGTTCGTTTCGTCCGGCTCTCGTTCGGACGTAGCCGAGAATTATTGACACAAGTGTTTCCTATCCGGAGTGCCGGTGTGTGTATACATTAAAGCGGTTTATTTTTCATGTCTCTATGTCATAAGAGACACATCGGAAAAAAATGTGGTGGCAACGAATACGAGACGTGAATGTTTCATCGTGAGTGTTTTTCGACGTGAGTAATGTTCGACCCGACATGATTTCCATTATGAACATTTCCTTACTCTATCTGTATAATATTATACTTAATAATCTTCGGATATATCGTGATAAAACGCTAATTAAATATTGAACATTTTTACAATAATTTTGAAACGTGTGTGTTATCAAGGATTCCTCCTTGTTACGCGAGGAGTTTCGCTCAAATCATCAATCATTTCTTCGTTCCGTTGTGTCGCTGTTACGAGTGTTTACTTGCTGACCGCGCCAATACAAGTAGCTTTAAATTCGAATTCGAATAAATCTCAGTGAATGTCGCACAAAGATTTCCTTGGCCCGTGGGGCCTGCTAATTGTAATTGCGATAGGAGTGGGAATCATCCTGATCGCGTTGCTCCTGTTCGCTTGCTTCCTCATGCCTGGTTGCATCGGCTACGAATGCTTCAGGAAACGAAGTAAGATCATCGTCTGCACTTAAATAAACTCTCCTTGTATTAAATGTATTCAATTATTCGCGAGCGGTGCGGGTTCCTAGATCAATAGCAATGTCTAAGAATTAGCTTCGTTAAATGTGACGCCAATCAAGGATAATCGTATATAGGTGTTCTCAATACAAAGTACTTGGCGTATGTGTATATATAAAAGCACATGATATCCCCTTCTTCCTCCAGCCCTCTCTCTCTCTCTCTCTCTCTCTCTCTCTTTTTCTCTCTCTCTCTCTCTCTCTCTCTCTCTCTCTCTCTCTCTCTTTTTCTCTCCTTCTCTTCTTCATATTTTGTTTTTTAGTCACGTATGCGTACTCTATATTTTTGCGAGTGTGCACGTGCTATATGAAGTATACGTATACATAAATGTACTTAATGCAAAACAATCTTTGTGAAGTTATAGCTTTACTTTTTTAAAATTACAAAAAGATGATTAAAATTTTGAACAGCCCTTTATGAATTCTAACTCATATCCTTATTACCTTAGGCGCTAGAACCAAGATTGAAGAAATTTTTTAGACTTTTCAATTTTCTTGGATCAAAATTTTCCAAGTACTCAAGAATTAAAATTTTTGTTCGAAAATGCGGTATTCTGTTTAGCATTATAAATAATTCTTTATATAAATTTTAACAATTAAAGTACGAGATGTTAAAACAAAGATTGAAAGAATTTTTAACATTTGGATCAAAATTTTCGAAATTATTTTTTGGGATATTTTAAACATGATTCTTTCAGAAACTTATATAGAACTGTAGAACTATTTAAAAGTTTCTAAGAATTCTAGAAGTAAAGTGAAATTTTTAATAAGGAACGCCTCATAGTTAGCCACCTTTTACAATTAGTTAAAAATTATTTTTTCAAGAAAGGTTTTCTTTGCTTTAAATAGTTTAAGTGATAGAACTCATTCTAAAACCATTTGAGAACTCGAATACTTTTCGGGGAACATATCCAGAACTCTATTAATTTTTTTATAATTTTGAAAAGTGATTAACTTTACACAGATAAAATAATTACTTACACTCTTTGTATCTTTGCTGATAAACTTGTATCACGTCAAACGTCAGCGATCGCACTTACTCTGATAATAATATTTTTCATACATAAATCACTTAATTTTCAACTATAATTTTCTTCATAGCAACTTCATGAATATGCGTGAATTACGCCATTGCACTATGCACGGCACATATATGCAGCTGGGTAAATGTTGTTTCTTTCGTTTCCTCTGTAACGTTATGTAATTAGACACGTCAACTAGCTAACACATAATGCACAATAATGTTCCGATATTGTTGCTAGAAACGTCCGTTGTATTTTCTTTACATATTTTTCACGTACAAAAAATTTTTATATTAAATTTGTATTACGTTTATCTACGCGACATTGTATAATCATCATACAATAACCTTTGCAGTAAAATTTATTGACAATCGCTTAAGGAGGGTGGTTGCTCAAATCAATATGAGATAAGAATTATTTAGTTCAAATTTATGGAGGATATTCGTCTATGAGAATCTGTCGTCCATGCCAAAGTTGAAGACAATAATTGTCTGCATGGTTCGCGAGTAATTAATTATTGAAGTTATACTTATTAATAATAAATGTACGCTCTCTGTAGTGTGTTCAATAGCTTTACGCGAAACAGCTACAATATGCGCTGTTTCATTTTTACAATTTTATTTTTAATATGCTTTCGAGAGTTACATTACTGGATGTCGTAACATTTTTGCTATATCGAATTGCCCATATGTAAAAGAGTATATAACTTCAATAATTATAATTACTCGACAACCATGCAGACAATTGTCTTCAATTTTGGCATGGACGGCAGATTCCCATAGACGAATATCCTCCATAAATTTCAACTAATTCTCATCATATTCATTTGAGCAACCACCTTCCTTAATTAGTATCTAAATATGCAAAAAGGATATTTGTATATCGTGTAAAGATGCAAAGTGTGTATGTCGTCTTACATATATATAAATAATATATACCAGGAAAGTAGAAATCCGTATCCAGCGAAGGACACGAGAGCATACTTAAGTTGCTATCTAGGACAAAAATAGTTATACCATCCTTGAAATGTTTTTCCGCAGGCAAAGAAGACAAGAGCGTGCCTCTGCGAACGAAGAATCAAGAAAAAAAAAACTTGAAATTAAGTGACGTCAGCTATAGATCTTGGAGACTCGGGAGTCTATATGAAAATGACAATAATGGTATGAATCTTTTGCTGCATTTAATTTAAACTTTATTCTTCTGGAGAACTTAACTGGAGTTTCGATTCATTCAACGCGTTTCTGATTAGCTTATTCTACTTTTCAATCATCGATTATCTTGCAAAAATTGTTGCAAAAATATGTTATTTTAATAATTAGAGCAGCAAAAGTAAATTACGAATCGAATTAGTATATGCCAGATTTTATTTAGTGTTTTATAATAAAAAATAATAAAAAATAATTGAAAGTTGTACAAAAAATATTTTTTATAAGGTGAAAAGAGTGTTAAACACTTTTTTCGTCAAAGTAACTACCCTTACATTTAATCACTTTTTTTTACTAATCTAGGTGATCTATAAGTTATAGGCGAGCGGTTTACCCCCGAAAAGTCGCTTAGAACTCGAAGTAACCGACTAAACGCAGTACTAGTGGCTGAAAATGGTTGCATTCGATTTGTAATATTATTCTGAGTAAAAACATATATGTACACTTTTTTGTTTTGAGTGGGCCGTCAATTGTTATAAACATTTTTTTAAATAAAAAATTGAATTTCGCACCGAAAAATCGGAAAAAATTCTACAAGCTTAATTGAATAAAAACAAACATTTTTTGTTCTATAAACTTTTTTTGTAAAATCAATAGTTTACGAGATAAATGACGATAAAAGTTGAAAAATGCCTATATTCGTGAATTTTTTTCTCAGAAACTATTCATCGGAATCGGGTAAATCAAAAACGAAAATTTTCATACAACCTTCATCTGCAATGAGCTATTTTTTAAATTTGGGTGAGTATTGTAAAAGTCAGTGAAATCGCCATTTTATCGGCGCCCTCCCGACCCGTACGTGGCGCGCTCCCGTACATGGCTTTAAAAAAATAATAATATTAATAATTTCATAATACGTAGTATATACATATATTATATGTATTAACCTCTCTATTATATGTTTTTCTTACAATAATATGACATTAGGTATGATTAATTCTAATCACTAAATAGTAAAATGTTCAAACGGTTATTGCAGTTTCTAATTAAAAGATCGGGCGAATACCGTTCAGTATCCCCAATGCAATACTATGCGCCATGTATGGCAGCCCCCAAGCACGGGAACGCACTACGTACGGGAGCGCGCCGGCAAAACGGCGATTTCACTGATTTGTACAATACTCACCCAAATTTAAAAAATAACTCATTGCAGATAAAGGTTGTATGAAAATTTTCGTTTTTGATTTACCCGATTCCGATGAATAGTTTCTGAGAAAAAAATTCACGAATATAGGCATTTTTCAACTTTTATCGTCATTTATCTCGTAAACTATTGATTTTACAAAAAAAGTTATAGAACAAAAAATGTTTGTTTTTATTCAATTAAGCTTGTAGAATTTTTTCAGATTTTTTGGTGCGAATTTCAATTTTTTATTTAAAAAAATGTTTATAACAATTGACGGCCCACTCAAAACAAAAAAGTGTACATATATGTTTTTACTCAGAATAATATTACAAATCGAATGCAACCATTTCCAGCCACTAGTACTGCGTTTAGTCGGTTAGTGACACAATTTCGGGGGTAAACCGCTCGCCTATTACAAGTTAATTTTTTTTCTAAAGAAAGACTCTTCCATCCTTTAGAATCTTCTAGAATAGTCCACAGCTCAGTTTTGGAAAAAAAGACTTTATAGTCCATTTTCTTAGAATTAAACAATGTTTCGTTAATCAAAATTATATAATAAATATAATGCTTGTTTACTATTAAATTAAAAAAAATATTAACTAAAGTATGAGTCAGACTTTTAAGTAGCGCTTCAATGGAATATTTTTAAATTTTATATGCGGTCTCTCTCTCTCAAACTTTGGGTCGGCAGTGTAATATTAATTCATTGTCTTATATGTATTAAACATTACATTATGGAAAGTCGTAATATAAAAGTATATTTTTAAATTAATATACACATTACATTACCATTACATTATAAGTTTTATTTAATTTTCATTTTCAGTCTATTTTCAGACGAAAAATGCCAATATTTTTTATAGATAATTAATACATTCTTCGCGTTACACAGATATTTTAAATCTATTTAGTTTAATTTTGGTAAAATTTATATCTGATAGGAAATTAATATAAGATGTAGTCGCAAGTATCATAAAAAAATCACGGGAAATTACCTTAAGCTTAAACTTGATCATCAATGTCTCTCTCTATCATCGAATATGAAATTAATTTTTGAAAAGAAACAATAAAAACAAATATCATGCTATGCAGGTACTATTAGCGAGAATGCGGAATCTCATAGGGACTCGCTTAATTCTACTAATGCTCAATGCAAGAATGTGGAGTGCTCTTCGACACTGGTAATTATGATGCACAGTCAAATTGAATGAAATAAGTCTTGTTATAGTGTCGTCGCGTCGTTTGGCGATTAATTTGTTTCTGGAAAATTGCAGAATTTGATTTATACGGATAAGCAGAAGAATGATAAAAAGGTGAAAGAGTTTCCGACCGAACTGACAATCAGCTTACAATATTTGCCGCCCTGCAATGACATTATCATTGGGAAGCTTGTTATCGGTATTGAAGTGCGTTATTGGCATCTTATGCATGAACGAGTCACAATAATAACATAAATATTGAGAATGTTTTACATCGATCTATTATTTAAGTAATTCGATACATGCTGGATGAAATAAAATTATGCAACAGAAATAAAACGCATTCCGTATTTGTCTGTTTTACAGGCGCTGTGTGGCCTTCCTCCAAAACAATACAACGGTACGTTGGAACCTTACGTTGCATTGAATATTATGAAGCAGTCATGGAGCCACAGAAAGCGGCAAAAATTGCATAGTTTTCGAACGAGGGGCATTAGGCACACCGCCAACCCAATATACAAAGAGACTTTTATTATTGCAAATACAAAGCCGCAGGAAGCTAAGGTAAATTTTTTATTATACAAGATATTACATAGTTGAAAAAAATAATAAGAAGAAGATGAATTACAAAATAATTAAAAAGATAATTTTATATTATTTTCTTGGTAAACCTTTACATTAGGGGACCCACTTCCTATGACCTTGGTTTTGACATATATTATACAGTGCACTCTCCTGAGTAATCTTTAGAAGGTTTTAGCCGTCGCTCGTCTTTTATTAAAAAGTTATTAACAAATATAACTGACAATGAGAAATATAACAATTTGTGTCAGTACTAAGGGAAGTAATTTGCTGATATGTGTGTATAAACAGTACACATGTAGGCGGGGGAGGGGTTTCGCCCCCTGCAGCAAGGGTGGGTGGGGGTGGACCTCGGTTCGCGTGGAAAGTTGAAAACCCGAACCGTACAATGATAAACCTTGTTTCGCGTTTCGCCCTGTAAGCAGGGATGGGGTGGGGTGGACCTCGCTTTGCGTGGTCGGTTCTCTGGACAGCATTGTATAGGGTTCAGGTTTTCAACTTTCCGCACGAACCGAGGTCCACCGAGGTTGGTTGTACGGACTTTTGTATAGTTGTTGATCCAATGATTGATTCAACAATTATTAAGAGAACTAAGCAGTCATTTTTGTCGAAAATAAAGCTTTCTTTGAGAATTTATTACAAAGAAATGAATTGAAACCGAGATTTGTCCTTTAACACAATGTCTATTAAGATCATAAATTATAACAAAAAAATATTTTTTGAAAATATGCATTAAAAACTTTGAACGCATTTTTCTCCGTTTCTTATTTTTCTTCTTTTTGCAATGATGACTCAAATACAGGAACTCAAATCAACTTGAAAAAAATTGAGCACGTTCCCAATATGTATAATTTGGGACTAAACTCTCTAAAAATTAGTTTGTGCAAATTCTAGTTTTTGAAAAAAAAATCAAAACTGTTTTTTCGTTTTTCAACATTGTGTTAAAGGATAAGCCTCGGTTTCAATTAATTTCTTTCTAATAAATTCCCCCCTCCCTCCCCTCCAAAAAAGCTTTATTTTCGTCAAATCTCACTGCTTAGTCCACTTAAGTTACACTAAAAAAGGTATAGTTTATTCATGTCAACCATCAAAATTTTTAAATCAAGAATTAGTTAATTTAACTAATGTTTAGTTAAACCAACTAATGTTTAGTTGAACGTATCAGACTAAATATTTTAGTTGGATAAAACATATTTTGCATTTTTTAACAAATTTTTTTCTCAGTGTATACAAATTTTTTTATTGGAAAATTACTCCGATTCACTTTTTCCGATAATCATTTTGCTTTATAGGAATGGATATTAGATATTGCTGCGTATGATCACGACAGATACGCAAATCACACGGAATTATGTTCGCTCAAGGTATCGTTGAAAGATATGAAAAAGATTTTTTACAGTCCGGAGATTCATATGTTCAATTACAGAATGAAACCATCTTATCAGGTGACGTATTAACGCATATTAGAAATATTTAAAAAATATGAATAACGATTTAGAAATGGTATAAGTATGGTATAAACTGTATAAAGTAATAAATAAACGTTTGGAAAAGAATGAAAGATAATAAATGAGAAATAAAAAGTTTCGATATAAATTTCTGGGCAGCAATCACGTAACTTTTCCCCGCGCGGAAACGTGAAAAGTAAAAAATTTTTCATGTAACTATCTTTTTCTATTGGTGTTAAATAGAAAGCAATAATCACATGGAACTTTTCACTTTTCACATTTCCGCCCTAGGGGAAAAGGTACACGATCGATCCCCTGGTCGTATTTCTAATAAAAAAATTAAAAAAATACAATTATTACATAACTCTTTTATAAAGATAGATAATAATATTGCTGAACTTTATATATTCTTTACTTATTTTTATATTTTATTTATAAAATAAATAATCATAATTTAAATCATATAGTTTTTCAATTATTACGGTCCATAAAGAAAAAATTAAATAGACATAATTTATGATATATAAAAATAAACTGTTTAGATAGAAAAAGGCTACAATTTACAAAGTTATTTACCTTGTTATTCAAGTTAATTTTAATTTAAATATTTATGATTGTAATAATACATTTATAGTATATAATTATTGATTTATTACTTTTTTACTGATTGAGAATAGTCTTAAATAAATTTTAATTTGTAAAATAATCATTAATAATTTGTATAATAATCTATAATATACATCTATTAACAGGATCAACAGTTCTTATACATAAGTATTAGGTGTGTAAATTAATTCGACATTTTTTCACAAAATACAAAGTTAATTCACAAAAAATCCATTTTTTGCACGTTTCACAGGGACACAGCACTTTCATCTAGAATTCTAGACTAATCTAGAGCAAAATAAATTATTACCGCAGCTTCAGCAGCACTTCTTAAAATTAGAATAGTTATATATATAGTGCCTCAAATGTTGTTTTTTAAACGCCATCGTACGTGTTCACTACTGTTTTGTGAGATTTTATCGTCTCCTTCTTCAAGGCATATGGTATTTTTGAAACGTAAAGGTCCACATTTGGGAAAGGGCAGGAAAATTATTTAATCTTAAAACGGAGTTACAAGGCACCGAATTAATTTACACTTAAATTAATAATAATTTGAAAAATAATATGTATACATATAATTATATATATATATATACTTTCTAGGAGTTTGGCAACATTTTGTTAGCTATAAGTTATCTACCCACTGCAGAAAGACTGACTATTAACATCATGAAGCTGCGCGATATCAAATTTATACCAACTGTGTTGAGTTTAAATGAATTTAGTAAGTATTGTCAATGTTATTATCGTAGAAAAATATTTTTAAACAAATACTTTTATTGCAGATCCATATGTTAGAGTGTTAATGTTAAACGGGAAGACGGGTAAGAAGATGAAGAAGAAGAAAACCAAATTCTTGCGCGCCGTCGCGCAACCGGAGTTCAACGAGATTTTGACGTTTGATTTGGCAGTCACTCAACTCGATACCGTCCAATTTCTGGTGGTACTATGTAGCAAGGTAAATTGTGAGGGAAAAGATTATTAAAAATAAATAAATAAATAAAAAATAAAAACAGTAGATTTATAACATGGTTGAAGATTAATAATATATTTATTATTATAATTATTATTAATAAAATATATATTTATATCGTTTGGCTAGCAGGTATATAACTTGGAAATAATTCATACAATATATTATACAAAAACTTCTAAATCACAATTGAAAGATAGTGTCCTAATAGTGTCCTCTGTTTTTACTATATCAAGATTTCACACTTTATTATGAGAGTGAGTGAGAATAGAAGAGGACGAAGAGAGGGAGAGAGAATTACTTATTCAAGGAGATAAATGAAACTAATGTCAATCATTTCTTTGCTTCGATCCTGAACCTGTTGTATTTCAAGATAATTTTTATTAATAATTCTATTAGAGCGTTAAACATACTCGGCGTGACAAATACTTTGATACTTGCTTTCTCACTTCTCTCTTAGACAGTAGGAGAATCCATGCAATTAACTAGTGTAATTAAGGTATAATTCCGATGCGTTAACGCTAACTATTTCTCAGAAAAAGAAATGTTCTTTTGGGGATAACGGCTCGCGGACTGGATTGATTGCCAATTTCATTGATTCGGCTTTTCTTTCTCTCGCGCCTCTCATTCTCTTTTCTCTTTCTTCCTTACTTCTATTTACTTCCATTATTTTATTCGTCACTTTTTATATAATTTATTAAACATATTTAAATATAACAACTAATTAAATATCTATCCTAGATTATAAATAGAATAAGAATAGCTTTTGTAGAAACAATAATACGAGAAAATCGCGTTTTGTTGTCATTAATAATTTTAGGTTTTACCGGAAGGACTACCTGCCAATACCGCCGACGCGAGTGATAGCGAAGAATCTATCAGTTCATTCAAAAGATCTACCGATACCTTTATCGGTAAAGTGGCTCTTGGAAAAGGTGTAAGAGGTTCGACGGAGAGGCTACATTGGTTTTCAGTGCTCCAAAATCCAAGGAAACTTGTTACCGTCTGGCACACTTTGAAATAATATGTATATATATGTTATATGATTATTATTGTATATAATTGTAATTTTCCGGCAACTTTTATGAGCCATTGCAATTGCAAAAAGTCACGCGTGATCTTATATTTATTTTATAATTTTATTAGTATTATTAATAGACATATTTACCTACATAACGACCAAAGATTATTTTGTGCAACTTATTTTATGAAAGATTATTTTGTTAAATTTTATTTAACTCTCTACTCAGGATTATAATAAAAACGAAATAATAAATTAACAATTACTAATATTATAATGATTATATTAATGATAAAGCGATCAATGACATCGCATAAACTATCTTGCAATGTGGAATTTTTTTATTTGATTTTTTGCTTTAATTCTTTATGATAAAAATTCTGCTCAATTTTATGATCCATTTCAAAGGATGATCCTTTAAAAAGATCAAAATAATTTTATCTCATATGTCGAAAGTAAAACTAAATAAAAATTGTATAAAATATAGCAATATTTTATACGTATAGAAATTAAAAAATACCTTTATATTAAAACTTTAATTGTTTAATGTTTTATCCTAAAGATAGCTACTTATATACTTTTTTATTTAACCGACTTCAAAAAGAAGGTTTTTATATACAAAAAAAAGATTATACATCAAGAGAAAAGAAACGTAAATGGACATATTTTATACATGAACAATTTTTTCTTGGGTGTATATATTAATATTACATGTTTTTAATTTTAAATATAATTATGTTATATGCAGTTTCAGAATTGCACGGCACTATTTTAGGGAAATATTTTCTAGGTCAAAATAAAACTTATTTATTAATAAAGAGTAAAAATTATGTTTAACAGAAACATTTAAAGTGTGTTTCGAAGTGATCGCCGTTTTGTTGAATGCAGCATTAAGCACGATGTATTATTTTCTATGGGGTTAAAGTCTTTATTGTAGATCATTGTAGTTTATTGTAGTTTATTGTAGACTTATTGGCACGAAGAATTAAGAAATCGTATAATGGAAGCGGCAGCAACTATTACGAATAATCCTGATAATCCATAAGACATGCCAGAGAAACATGGGTTTATCGTGCTGAATGCTGCATTCAACAAAAGAGCGGTCACTTCGAAAACATATACTTTAAACTTTATCTGTTTGTACTGTTAAACATAATTAAACATAAATTAGTAATAAATAAGTTTGTGACATATGTTTATATAAACTGTTTTGTTTATTTTGACCTAAAAAATATTTCCCTAAAATAGTGCCGTGCAATTCTGAAACACCCTGCATATAACATAATTATATTTAAAATTAAAAACATGTAATATTAATATATACACCCGAGAAAAAATTGTTCATGTATAAAATATGTCCATTTACGTTTCTTTTCTCTTGATGTATAATCTTTTTTTGTATATAAAAAGAAAAATAATAAAAAGACTTCTAAAAAATAATTAAAATCATAATTTTCGTATTGCTCTTAAAAAAAAAAGTAAACTTTGAGGTAATGAGAGAAAATATTGCCTGTATATCATGTATATTCATATAAATATCTCATTTTATTGCAAAGTGTTATTAAAATTACGGTTAATACGACGTATGAATTATGTATCATCTCAGATTATATTATGCATTTCAATATAATTGATATGAAAACTATCACCAACTTTGAGATATTTCTATATAAAAAATTTATTACGTCCCGCGACAAAGTATTCACTTGATCTCACGTCATTTTATTTTATATTATTTATTGATACAAAATCAATTAAGCTATTAAATGGATAGACTATAAAAGATTAGGATAAAATCGGCGTGTTATATATACCATGTGTACATAAGAAAAATAAATATGCAATTAACAATCATTAACGTGATTTATCTATCTAGAAGCGCGGGCGAAAAATCTAGTGTATAATAAGGTTCACGAAGAATATGTGCGTGAACGTGAACCAAAATATCTTTCGATCTTTTTCATTCATCCGTGATACATGCATGTTAAATTTGTTTATACATTTTGCTTTTTGCACACCAATTTATGTAATATTTAATCCTGGAGGAAAGGAAAATAAAAAAAATACAAATTGTTATAACAAATTTCTTCTTGTATGTATAATGGTTTATTTATTTTATTTTATTAAACCTATCTATTCGTTATCTTCAAATATTTCTTTTATTATTTTTCATTTCGTTAATTACAAGCAAACTATCTCTATCTATTGCCTATCTAAAGAATCTAAAAAAAATGATTATTGTATATTTAAAAAAATATCTAAAAATATATTTTCAACACCTTATTGTCTGAAAAATAAACGTAAAAAAAACTCAAGTGATGAGACAGCTTATATCCCAAAATATTATTTTATTTCTTGTAAAATTTTATTTTAATTCTTTGTCTCTTTGTCTATGCCTATTTCTCAATAATTAATTCAAAAACAAATATGAAAATGTAATTAATTTAATAAATTTATTTAATTGATATTGATATTGAGAATAATTATAACTAATATAGATACTTGACAAAATATATATTTAAAAAATTTTAATAAATCAGCTATCAAGCGACTGTGGTATACTTGGCGATTAGTGTTCTGTGCAATAAAAACATTAGACGTATCAAATAAATGATGCGTCGATATAACGAGCTTTATTGTGCAGAATTCGATGCGTGCTAACGCGAAGCACAATAGCTTTCTCCCGTAAGCACAATAAATCGATAAATGATAGATTAAGGTTCCAGGATTAATTATATTATTTAGTCTAGTCTGATTTAGTCTATCCATTTTAGGGCAATGGCGTCTGTGACAAGTCACATTTATCTGCATTATTACGTAGGAATAATACATAAATATACAATCTACTATATTCATGGATTCGTTGCCCCATTATAAAAAATTTATCATCACTCACCGACAAGATGCGCAACGGGCGGAGTTGTTCAGCCCACGTAGCTGGGATGATTCTGTAACACAAAAACGAAAGATTCAAATTAAAGAGAGACGTTCAAAATAACCAATGTTTCAAAAAATAATTTTTACACGCATCTAATTCGTCTTTCAATTAGATAATTATTAATATAATTATTTATTTTCTAGGAAAAATCTTTACGTTACAAGAATAAACTTTTATAAAATTTTAGATGATTTCCCTTTCTCAAATTATTTCTTACTTATCCGAGATAAATCGGTCCGATTAAAAGGGGAAAGAACTATTAATTTTAAGATAAGAAATAAAATACTCACCCCAAGGTTGCTCCGCCGGGACTCGATGCCTCCGTCAGGCTTCCTCCTCCTCCTCCTCCTCCTCCTCCTCCTCCTCGCCTACCCGTTGCACAGGACACTCACAGAACCACTGTCCAATATTTCACGATCGAGAGCGAGGTAACTGTCACATAACACGATCGCGAGCTTTATTAGTTTATTATAGACACTCCCGAGATATAAAACGATCGACGTACTACGGCGCGGCGCACTTCCATTATTTCAATCCGACAGTTTACCGAGCTGCTTTCTCCTGAACTGAACGCGTCCACAGCTTCATACCGACGACCGCGACGCCGCGACGCCGCGACGCCGCCAACGGCTCGCCGCCGGCAATATTTAATTAATATTTACCTGACGGCCCGCGCGGGCCTTGAGAGCCTTGGCACATAGAAAAACTTAAGTAGTAAAACTTAAGCAGTAAGAAATCAATGGTATGGATTCGCTACCGCTTAGGGCCGTGCTTTAAGTTCTTGACTGTGATTGGCTGATTTGCTTACTGCTTGAGTTTTACTGCTTAAGTTTTTCTATGTGCCACGGCCTTTTAAGGTTCCACTAATTGAAAGTTGCCATTTATATAGTGTCATTTCTTCGAATTTATAATACGTCCTAGGCTGCGGTCCACTTGACGCTACAAATGCTTCGAAGCATTCCTCTTCTCTTTTCTTTCAATGAAGAAAGAAGGAGAAGAAGAACGCTCCAAAGCATTTGTAGCGTCAAGTGGACCGCAGCCCTAGTATAATTCAATGAATCTCGAATTTGGCCGTCCCTAGCTTTGGCCACCTGCAGCTCCAATATATTTATATCTTATATTTTATTCTTTTCCATTATGCTTTACGTTTAATTATTATTTCTAATTCCGATTCTTAACATTTAATATTTATTCTTATTCCTAATATGTGCTCTATACTCTATAGAGCGTGATATTGTGCGCGCAGGGCCTTACTATGGAGAACACTTATTCAAAAGTCCCGCCTGTCCCGCTGCAATTCGCAATAATATCGGCGATATCGGCTTATCGCTGACGGCTGGCAGATGACGGCAGCGGTGCATACTCTCTGCGAGACATCTAGCGAACAAACCGTCGACGAGCCAGCCGAACCTGCCGTCCCTGCCGAACTGCTGACAGTGCTGACACTGCTGACACTGCTGACTGCTGAACTTGGCTCAGTCTGTTTTATGATTTATGTAGGTGGTTGTGTCGTGTTATCGTGCGCTGTTGAATTTCCGTCGTTTTATCGGCTCCTTTTCGCGATTTTGCTATCCGGCCTCCGGTCTATTGTCGCGGAACGCGGTACTCACATTTCATCGAGAAATCGACAGGTGAGTCCCGACAACGATCACTATTCGTAAAACGTAACCTCTAAGCGTGTGGTTAACGCGCTGCTCCACGTCGGACGACATTCTCCCGTATCTCTCTTTTTCTCTCTCTCTCTCTCTCTCTCTCTCTCTCTCTCTCTCTCTCTCTCTCTCTCTTTTTCCCCTCTAATTCCATTGTTCGAACCGGCATTCGTTACCATTCGCGTATCTCGCGCTCTCGTCACGTCGTGTTTCGAATTCTCGATTCGCGGAGCATCATCGGTCACGTCGCGGACGCTTCCTATCAATCCTATCGTTCCTACGACGACGAAGCGAATTGCTTGGTCGATCGGAGGCGGAGGCATATTTAATGGATAAACAGAACCGCCGAGATGATTGCAAAGAATGCTCTCCCCGGATAAACGACCATTGAAAGTATATCTTCTTCTAATAGTTTCTATAGTTTAGCTGACATTGATATTTATACACAGAGTGTTTTGAAACAACACCAATAATGTGTAAAGGTTAATAGAGGGTGACGAATCACAAACAATTTTTAAGTGACAACTCATCCGGAAATGTTGCGTTTTTGCGCTACAGTAATGAAGTTATATCACAAGTGTTTTTGAAACAAATTTCAAATTTAAAGCCACTAATTGGCTATATATTATAATGGGTGATTAAAATTTTGTCTTTCGACAAAATGCACCGAGTTTCCGTGAAATTTGACGCAATTTGAATGGTATATTTAAATTGTCATCGATGATTTATCGACACACTATGATACTTTTGTATTCTTGTACAATTTATTGTAATATGGAGAAGAAACGTGATATTTTCAGTCATGAGTTGCCGCTTAAAAAACGTTTGGTTTGGTTTTCACTCTCTATTAACACGTTGTCGGTGTTGTTTCAAGTCTGTATGTTTGTATACGTTTGTTTTCTAAAATTATACTTTAAAACGATAATGCATTAAGGAGGTATAGACAACCTCGACAAACAAAAATATATACTCTTTTTTTTAAATTAAATATTTAAGAAATAAAGAATTGAGATTTGAAACTTTGGCACATAATTTTATATTTTGTTATAATTATAAAAAAAAGAAATTATTAAAAAGTATTAATATTAGCGGGAATTATTAGTAATGAAGGGAAAGTTCTTTCCATTCAATAGCTAGTGGTGGACGATTTCGGAGTAACGACAAATCTAAAACAAAATATAGTTCTGTATCGCTTTCTTATGTTTATTGATCATCGGCTTATAAAATTGCTATAAGGAGAAAAATCATCTGTTAGGTGATATCTTTTTGTTGTTGACTATCTACTGTTAATCAATAGACATCATTCATCCTTATTAGAGATTTTTTTAGGATTTGGATAGTAAATTGGTTTTATTTTGTTCCAAATTTTCACATCAAATTGTATTTTCTTCAACAACAACACTCGCACGCTTTCAATAAAAGATAAGATTGGTCTGTGATAAAAAGTTAAACAGAATGAAAAAGAACAAAAAGGATATTCTATAATAAAAAAATAATATTCAATTTATTTTAGTTATTATTTTTTTAATTTTAATCTAAAATAACTTTTATCGTAATTTCTATATAAATAAAGGAAAGAATGTAAAAGAACTATTGGATTTGTTTTAGTAGATAATAAATAGACTTCTGTTCCTCTTTCCAATCTCTCCTTTTTTATTTTTCCTTTTCTCTCTTCTCTCCCTCCCCCTTTTGTTCTCTACCCCTTCCCTCACTTTCTTCCCCTCTCTTTCATCTTCTTCTCCTCACTCCTGCTCTCTCTCTCTCTCCCCCCCTCCCCCTTCTCTGTTCTCCTTTTCTGCTCAAATCTTCTTTTTTCGTCTTCCCCTCCTCCACCACTCATCTTCCTCTATCTTTTTCGCTAATATCTGTACAAATGATGTACGTACAAATGATAGCTGAAGCTAATAAAGTATTCATTTATTCATCTGTCTTATTTTAAATGTAGAAACAACTACAACTTAACGTAGTACAAGTTGAAAGAAATGTTTATTAAAGCAATCTTAATAACCATATTTCATTGTAATTTGGAATGTTAATTTCATGAATAACTGTTCCTTCTGCTGTGATAAAAAGAACAAGAAAATAATATAATCTAATATTATTATCAAGATTACGGGAATGGTCGCAGGTAATAATTGCAATTGCGTGCAACACGCTTCTTCATATACTATAACAGATACATTCAATCACGCACGGCGAAATGCCATGTTTTCCATGAAGTATGTTAAAAGTAATAATGTTACAAAAAAACATAATTTTACAATATTTATCTTTATTCGAAAAAAGGTGTAGTATTTTATATTTGGTGTCTATACAAATTGTAAACTTTGAAAAAGTTTATAGTTACATTTATTTTAACAATAAAGAAACTTATTAACGCTTGATCAAAGCAAAAGCAAAATAATATGGAAGAACGACCAATTTTTCGAGCAATAAAGGATATTAGAAAATATTTTGAAAAAAGACTATAGCGTTTATTAAACCACAATTAACTAGCCTACGTTTCGTGCCATACTTGGACTTTATCAGAGCACTTGTACTTTTATTTTAATTGATGTTTGTTATGGAAAGAACTAAGAAACAGGAAATATTCCCAGTTTTTGGATAATCATTAAATATTCTTTAGCCAATTGTTAATTTAAAATTAGATTCTCTCATAAATCTATATAGAGAATAAAACATAATTTTTATACATTAGTGAATTGTTTTAAATAAACACATACCTTTGACATTACAGATAATGATTGAAACAAAAACTTACAAAAAATTTTAAGTACACACTTAAGTGAGAATCGAACCATTGACTTGAGCTTTCCGATGAAGTCCGTTCGTAGACTAATATAGATGGACTGCGCCTTCTTATGCAATAGCAGCAATAGCTGACAACATTGAAGACCAGAGATATTTGTGATCAGATACCTTTTAACGCTCGGGAAAGAGGCGATGTAGGACTGATATTAACTTGATACTCAACTTTATAAAAATTTGTAATACGATTTCTAATTTTTTTTCGAGGTAACTAACAAAACAAAAGACAATAAAAAAGAGATACAAACAAAATAAAAGTTAGCTGTTACAAAGTTTTATTTTTGTATAAAATAAAAAGTCGGGTTTTTACTGATAACGTAATCTAGAAGTTTCATAATCTCCACGAGGAATTATCGTTAGAGAGAGGTTTGTGTAGCTGCTTTACGATATAACGTAATGCGATAATGCAGTTTACCATCCATTGTGCGCGCATATCTATTATTATCTGTTCGTAATTAATTCCATTTGCATCCGTGTCTGTGGCAGCACTAACTGCAAGTCAATGCGGAATTTGCGTAGGTCGTGATCTCCCACGATCGAGACACACATTTACTCTTACTTTCGCTCAACGACTCTGCCACGTATGGGCTTATTATTGCTACCATCGAGAAATCTGATCCACGCGAATCTGAGGAAGTTCCGAAATATCGATTTTTCATGCTGATTTCATAGCACAGCGAATTCATTTATTATCCAGGCTGTAACTTTCCGACAATCTTACTTTTTAGAATTGCACGAGGCGCATATTATCAATCGCTACGTTAGACTGAAATAAATATCTATAATGTACGATATAAATGTTTGGTAAAAACAACACGAGATAATTTATATTTGCGAATTTAATTGTATAATCTAGCAGGGAGTGACTACATCAGAGAAGGAATTCGCGTATCTAGTTCTTTGTGAAAGTTCTATTTAACGTGAATGTTATATAAAAACAACTTTTGTTTCAGGGAATGAAATGAGATCGGAACACTCTTCCAGAAATGGAAATCTAACGCGAGAACAGAATTTGCCGTTATAATGGAACCGTCACTCACAAGCAAGGTCCTCCGGGCCCCAAATTTAAAGAGGGGCCAAGAAAATATTAGAATACAAGATAGGGTAAGTAAATTTTTAATTTCAATATCATCCTCATCTCTCATACTATGATTCAATCTTTTTATTTTTAACAAATCGAAAATGAAAATAGCCGATTATCAAACAGCTCATCAAGAGACACATACTGGAAAAAAAAAATCTGGTTGAATTAATTGGACGTCTGGTGGAAAATGAACGAATCAGATTCTTCTTCCAATTAATGCAACCAGAATTCTAGTTATGTAACCAGAATTCCTATTAATTCAACCAGATTCTGGTAGATTCAATCTGGTATTTTCTGGTAGAAAATGAACGAACCAGATTTTTTTTCAGTGCAGTAGTGTCTCGCGCCAAGTGTATATACGCGCAGCGACTCACAGATCGTATATCTATATGCGAGCCGACAAGTTGAGAGATCCATAGATTATCGAATCTCAATAACGGCTGAACCGATTAAGTTCTGAGTAGGCTCAATCGATAGCCTGGATTTGAATTACATTATTGTGATTGAATGAATACTAGCCGTCGTAATTGTATATTATTCGTATTGTCTCTTTATTAAAATTGTTTAATAGATAAAATTGTCGTTACGTTGTCCGTTTGTGTAACTTGTCGATCGTTTTGGTTGCGGATGATGACTCGGCTCGAAATCGTATGTCTTTTTTGTTCTTTTGATAATATTCTATCCCTATTTATAACATATATACTCGGATCAGTCGATTAGTGATTTTGATGTATCGCGCGATATTAACCGAACATTTAAATCTATACATATACAGGGTGGGTCGTTTTAATGTCTTCACCTAAATATCTTTTCCTACGCCTTTTACAATATGGCGCCACTTTCAAGAAATTCACTAGTTATTATTTTTCTTAAATGAAAACCGTTTTTCTTTAAATATGTCGAGAGGTACATATTACCTATGCTGTGCGAAGTCTCCGTATAGATGTACTTTCGTAGGTTGTTTCTTACCTCACGCACATTTTCTTCTCCGTAAAATCTACCTATCTGATCAGTTGACTACAAAAATAATATCAAACGTCACATTTTCCTAATTTCTGTGAAGTTAATGTTCTTTGGATTGTGATTCAAATTGTTTTTTTTTTATTATCCGAGTGTTTTTTCAAAGTGAATCTTCTTGCTTCTCACCTTGGAGATGGTTTTTTAAAGACAGTTCTCTTGCTTCTCACTATGGATGTTTATAAATACTGGTGCAAATATTCAATCAAGTTTCCATTGACAGTATGGCACACTTTGTAAAATGTAATCAAAAGCTTAATTCTTGGACTTTCTGCCTCTCGATATGTTTGTGGAACATTAAAATATTCCAAAATTAAACAATTGTGAAACTCGTGGAAAAATCAAGAAAATTCTGAACTAATACATAGGGTGTGATTTGTTTCGACGAGACCTATAACTTTTATTTTAAAAAAATCGATTTTTATTTATAAAAAATGGTGATTAGTGAATTTCTTGAAAGTGACACCACTACAAATTGATATTGCTGTCTTGTGTCCCCCTTAAGGTCAAACAACTTTTGTAGGGAACATTTTTTTGTAAAAGGTGTAGGAATAAAGATATTTAGATAGGGACATTATAAAATGGTCCACCTTGTATAATAGCGTTTTTATTGTTTGTCTATGTGTCCTACAAGCGGAGATATTGCGATGCAAAGTCCGAAATGTAAATATTTTAAATTAAGATACGTCATTTTTATCATCGCCCTCGAAAAATGTTTTTTTTTCCACTTTTTTTAACACAATGCGGCACTAGCAAGCAAGGTTTTTCGTTAGCGCTGCATTGAAAAAAATTGTTGACAATATTACCAACGACGCACTATATGGCAACGTCCCTAACGTATCTATATCCATATATATGTGAGGGAATATTTCCGATGAACCGCGCGCGCTTTATTATCGACTCAGCGGCCAGCAGGTAAATCAGGTCGATAAGTCAGATCAGGAAGAAGATTATTTTATATTTCCATCACTAAATGACTCATTGTCAGACCAGCGTTTCATAGAAAAAGAAAAGATATTCGAGCTAAAGGGAGTGGAAGTGGAAGCGAGAGAACATAAACTAAGAAGCGAAAGCGAGGGAACGTGTAGGGTACAAGGGAGTGAGAGCGAGAGAACGTGATCGATAAAAAAGAAGGGTATTGGAAAAAGAGAGCGAAATTATTTCTCAATTTTATGGATGGAAAGGATTATTAGAGATATGATCACAAAGGATTAGTGATAATGTAATCTTAACACAAATAAAATATTGCGGAATACATAAAGGCATAAGAATATTAGTAATATTAACTATTTTTAAATCATATATCGTCTAAAAATATTCAACATACTAAAAAAAAGAATAATATTAATTACACAGGCACACGAAAAAAAAAAGGTCTTGTCCACCAGACGAGACAAACATTTCTATACGTTTTTGGGGTCGCTGAATCCGAATCCGGGGTCGGTTTGACTCGGTCAGATCGCATTTCGTTCCTAATCTCAAAAAAGTGATTGAAAAAACCGAAAACTGACCCCGATATGTCGGAGAAATGCGGAAATGCGATCTGACCGAGTCAAACCGACCCCGGATTCGGATTCAGCGACCCCAAAAACGTATAGAAATGTTTGTCTCGTCTGGTGGACAAGACCTTTTTTTTTCGTGTGCCTGTGTTATTAAAAAATTACCTCTTTTAAAAAAGGTAGAAAAAGTTGCCAAGTGCACACGCCAGTATGCGAAAAACTGTTGTACAAAAAGTATTAATATATATCCAGTAAAAATAAAAAATAATTGTACATTGCAACATAAATAGTATTGATTTCTGTAAGAAGAATGTTCGGATGAATAATAAGTGTTGTTTAATTAACATTTCATAATTTTAAAAATATTTTAAATTTAAAAATATTTTTCAAAAAAGTGCTGAAATCAGAAAATTGCATCAACTAAAAAAAGGAAATATAATAAACATTTAAAAAATTATACATTTTTAAATGTATAATCCTATCAAGATAATGGAAGATATTTAAATGTATATAATATTTAATTGAAATAAAAAATATTTAATGCAAAAACTTATACGCTGCTAGATCTCGAAATATAATAAGATAATGAAAACAACGTTTTAAATTTAGACCTAAACATGGCACATACGTATCGTACGCGCTCATCATATTTATTTGTGTATTTGGCAACTTTTTCTATCTTTTTTTTGGGAAGGTTTATCCAAACATTATCTTAATTATTTTAATTTATTATCTTTAATATTTTCTTTTAGTTTCTACTTATATATATTCTAACAGAGTAGGCTTGTGTAGAATAAAAAGTGCCATTTTACTCATGTGCACAATTTTTTTCCATGGATGAAAGGTAAATGTAAAGCAATAATGCAGAAAAAATTACTAAAAATACAAATATGCTAAAATCAGGTAGGATTAAGAATAAAAAGGTAGAAATTTGGGTGTACCGTGTACCTACTAGAAATAATATAATACTAAGTAAATATGATATAATGTAATATAATATGCACATATAGATACACGCTCGTACATACATACATGCGCGCGCACGCGTGCATATGTGTGCAAAAAAATTTGCAATTTGCAATTATATCTTCTTTGAAAGGCAATTATATATTTTCTTTTATACTATTAATTTATCTTGTTATTCCTTGCACAAAAGTATTAGAGAATGTAAAAAAATTAATTTTTTTAGAATATATTTTATATTTATATTTTATAATTTATATCAAAATATGTTGGAATAATAAAGTATAAAATATCTCGTAAACTATTTTTTTATAAGTCTTCTTAAATACTTTTATATGTCGAATAACCAGAAGATTATTATGTAAAAAAATCATATAATTTCATTTAAAAAAATGATGAAATTCATGTGACCTTAAAAAATCAATTTTTTCCAACATTGATTTTACCATTGTTTATTCCTTCAGACAAAATTGTGTAAAACAACTTCCGTCTAAAATATTTTTGACCGCTGGGCTCAATTTTACCAGTGTGTGAAGCTAGTGCCCAACATTAAAGAATTAAAAATTTGTTTACCTACGCTACGCGGCACCGAAAAAATAGTGACGACTTCGCCCCCCGGTTTCCCCTATATGCGTCTTGTTTTGGTAACATATATTACGTTCATATAAAGTGTACGGTTTTATGCGTTTTGTCGGTGAAATGTTAAATTACAAGTTGTTTTTGAGCCTAGCGATGGACACTCAAGTCCATTCGGATGATGTCCCTGGACGATGAAATTCGGACGTACGTAGGTGGTGACGATTTACATTTAGTGACCTTCGGCGATTGAGGAGATAAGTGAGCAGCCTACGTAATGTTTCAATATGAGCCAAATCTTATGACGATTGATTTTGTGTGTACAATAGTTGAACCTTTCTATAGGTTTGACTTTTTTGGAGAATCGATGCCGATTTTGTTCAGTTATTTTTAAAAGTTTTTGTGATTGCTGAATACACCAAAGTTAAGTCAAAACATAAAAGTTTAAACGGACGGATCCACGGCAATATGACAAATATAAAATATCAAATTCTACAATAATAAAATTTTATTATAGGGGAATATATATTATTTTTTTATTATAGAGAAATTGTATAATATTTCATTTTTTATGGAACTTTCGGTAATATGTTTCAATACATAATCCTACATCGCACACTTCTTTTCTCGATACCTTTGAAATTACACATATGATAATGTCTACGTCAAAACACAAAAATTATGTATAGAAATAATTAAGATTCAAAAGTTTTCAGTTTAATCTATCACGCGCACATCTGTAAGTATATATCATTCAATAGCATTTTTCTAATAATTATTTCTCAATAATTATTTCTCCTATCATCGACCTACCTGAAAATTATGCGCGTTTATATATTATGTTTATAACATTTCACGATTATTCCGAGAACCTAATGATTTTACTTGACAAGTAATTTATTCTTATATTTTACAATTGTATTTATCACAATATTTTTTAGTTAAAGTTTAAATAATTCTCTTTAAAATGAGCTTCAGTTGATCTTTAATAGCTTCGTATTTACCAGAGATACGATTTTTTAAACATGTCGGGACTGTATATGTCTCGCTAGACTTTAAAGATTTAAGAGGATTCTGGTAATTTTGGTGAGATGCAATATGAATAACCCCCTTACCATCATATACATAGGTATATATCATGCGCGCACTAACACGCACGTAGTATTACATATACTAGAAAGGCACGTGACGGAACGCGCGCGTAATATGGAAAAAGTGCAGTCGTAAGTATGGCAGGTAGACGTGAGAGTGAGTGGGGATCATAGTCGAACGGCAGAACCGTTGGTGTACCTCAGTACAGAGTTGGACGTCCGTCGTCACTCTTACTCGTCGATCGTCTTTTCTCGTTTAGTTTCTCTCGTTCTTTTGGTGCCATAGATGCGGAAATTTCATTGTTTTTCAACATTAGCTGTAGGATTTAAAATCGCACCGATAATAAGTGTCAAGTGTTTTCCGAACAAAGTGATTTTTTGTTGTGGAGATAGAAAATGCGTCGAAAAGATGAAGGAACAATCACATGCGCATACATCGTGCATATGCATGATCATGAAGCGTGACGTAATTGAAGAAAGAATGATAATATAGTATCATGAATATTTTGCCTTTGGGAGGTTTTGCAATGAACCGCGCGAACGTGCATCCTTAAAAATTTTATGAAAGAAATATGCCTCGGCAAGGTAGGCAATATTTTTTGTCATTAAAATGTTTTTTAATATATTTTTTCTGAGTGAAGAGAGATTTCGATAACTTTGACGATGCGATGATTTTTGAGAATATTCTAAATGTTGGAAATAATGATATAAATCAAATGTCAAAATGTGGTAAAATAGAGCAAATACTGGAGTTATAATTAATCGACAGTTGGAATTATTTTAATGGAATTAGAATTACTTAATAATATCATTGTTAATCATTGTTCAAATGTATTGCACATCAAATATTATATTACAGTCAAATATTGATCAACAAAGATCAGATCCGATCAGATTGTGCAAAATTTTATTTTAGATTTACAATACAACTTTATTGACAGATATTTTTACGAGAGATTTTTATATTAATTTTTATTATACGTATATCTAATGATGTTTATATTTGATTTATATTACGATCGGAAATTTGTTGCGTCTGTTTTTTACAAAAACATAGTTGAAAATATTAGTTATTATGTCGTATCGTCAAAAAATGAAAATCAGAATTGTCAGAATTTGAGAATTACAGATCTTTTATCTAAAATCTAAAAGAAAAACGAAATAGCATTATTGCAGTAATTTATTGTAAAACTTATCTACATTGTCGCTTTTTAAAATCGATTCACATATATGTTCGTGTCTCTCTACTATTTCAAACATTAAATTATATAAAATGTCTTTGAGAATTCGATAGACTGATATGAGTGTAAAGTTGAAATTCAAAGTGTTATGTGCGTAAAAATTATAAGGATTCTGGTGTGGCTGTGGCAGTTAATAATGAAGAGCTTCATCGAAACTGATAAGCTCTCGGAAACGACAATAGTTTTGGGATATATAATCATCGCGAGATACTTGGTGATTGAAAAATTACTTTGCACGCGAGAAACGTGAAATTACTACGCATCTTTTAGTGCGTATTAAAAAAACAATGGAAAAATTCGCGTAGATGTGTGGACTAAGAGCAGACGAGGAGCAGAAAGAGGAGGGAAAGAGAGAAAGAGATACATATATATATTCGCGATATTTTGAAAAATGGCTTTAATAATACCTAGGAACAATTCGCCCATTGTACGCGACAAGGAGACTGTTCCAGCATACGACGTACGTAATGGTCACATACATGCACGGTTTCCTTTTATGATTATCGTATTGCCATGTTGGCGCAGGTGTAGCTCTGTATTACGCACTTTGAAAATCAATTATTCCATCGCACAAAAAATTTCACATTAACGCTAATAACATAGTGCTAACGATTAATAAATCTATTAAATTTAACGAGCATAGATCGTAACAGTCGCTATTGTGATTCTATTGTACAGGGTAGGTCAAAAGTATGGGTACAGTCGAATATTAATATCTCGAAAACATTGGATTTTAGAAAAAAATGTTTCAGGCAAAAATTGTAGGATTTAAAAAGATCTACTTACTGACCTTATTAGTTTGATCTTAAGCATCCTTAAGCATCCTTAAGGTCAAGGTAGAGTCACTTTAAATTTTTTAAATTGGACCCTTTATTTTTTATTGCATATTCTTGTGGACTTTGTCAAGACATTTTCCAAGATCCACCCAAGATCAAACTTGGATAAGGTCAGTAAATAGATCTTTTTGAACCCTACAACTTTTGTCTAAAACATTTTTGTTCTAAACTGCATTGTTTACGAGATATTTGACTGTACCCATACTTTTGACCTACCTTGTATAATGTAAAAAGTAATTAAATAATAAATAATATTAAAGTAATATAAAAAAAATATAATATGCAATATAAATGATATTAAAAATATAATAAGTACAATAAGAGAATGTATGATTGATTTTTATAACGTTAGATTATAACTTATTATAATATTGTACTTACATATATGTTCTTCCTTCCTTTGCTATAATCATGATCATGAGGAGACAAAACTTAATTCGAGATTGTTTTGATTAATTGCACACAATTACTCGTAAAATTAATCGAAGATTTCAAAAATTTCTTAATTGTTGTTATTATTATAAAAAAAAAGGAAAATACATAAGACCAATTTTTTATAGCCTATACATTAATAGGATATATATAATGTATATAAAAAATATATAAAATAAAATGTATCTTTAAAATACTAATTTTTTCAAATAGTTTTTCGAACTGTTTGAACCATTTAATTCATTTTGTTAGTTTCCATATTAATCAAAGGTTTTAAAATATTTAATTAAGTTTTAATTGGCTTTATATTTATTTATATTTTATATCGACTGTTTCTTACTGCTTTATATTAACTGAACAATTGCGCATTACGATAGATAAAACCGTTGAGTCTAATGAACAGCGATTAATTACGACCGCACTCAAGAAACTGGGAAAAGAACAGTGCTACGGATCCAATTATTTTTTCAGAGATGATAAAGATAAAAGACGGGTTCCAGAATGTTTATGCATCTCGAGTATAAACATCGTGTAGACAATGCGCAATCGCGCTGTTTACATTCCGTTATATCTTCCTTATTATGTCAAGTTATAACAGTCTGCTAAGATGCTATATAATACGAAACCGTTCTTTAATAGAAAATACTTTTTTCCATGAGGCATCTTTCTACGAATGTAATATGTGCGTGCGCACATACATACTTAATATTATGATTTAGATAAATTTTCACATTCAAAGATTACCGTTTTAATTTTGAGATAATTGCATTCCAAAATTAAATTTGCATTTACTTTTTTTTATTTATTTGTACTATTAAATTTACATTTTCTTTTTTCTGTATATTTCTACTAATCAAATATCTGATTATTTTAGAAAAACCATTGTAAAATATTCAATTAATTTTCGCAGACTTCGATATTATTTATTTGTTAATTTAGTAAAGATTGGCTGATTTCGTGGCAACCCAGGTAGCAAGATGACGTTTAAAGACGTCTTAATGACGTTAGAGACGTTTGTTCTCCTTGATATCCTACAACTTTTGTCTAAAACGTTTTTCAATATCTTCCATATTTTGGAGCATTTAAAATAGGACACCCTATGTATATATGGCGAATGCCCCCCACCTTATTATTGTTGCCGAATAGCAAAAAAGTTGATTTTTTTACCTTTTCACGCTGGTGCTGTTCACAATCACACTTATCGTCTTTCTCGCGATTCTTTTTGCGCGTTTTACTTTACCACTTCCGTTCCAGACGAGTGTCAACAAAAATTTTTTCTCCGCCATCATTCTGAAGCCGATTTATTACAGAACACGCTATATCGCCATTTATTCGTGACTCGGATTACTTTCTCTCCAGCCTAATATTTTTTATGCTATTCTTCTTTTTCTTTTATTCACCCGTACCTTATCATACTACGCCATTGTTTTTTTTTCTTTTTAATTTTGTTAATTAATTTAATATGCATATAGTAATAAATTGTCCCCATTCCTCTTCTAAATCATGTTTGATTCTCTGTAAAATTAACGTCAATCTTCCATTTTTACTCTTTCTGCTAATAACGACATATACATTTTATATAATATCTACATTAGTGTCACCCTCTGTAATTCCTTATCTCTGTACCTTTTTATCCAGTAGTGATCTAATTAGCGAGTTTCTGTTAATCCTCATATACAGAGTGTTCAAAAAAGGTGGTATCAAATTTTAGGAGCATGTAGTACTCATGAAAACGAACTAAAAAGTCTTAATAAGTAGTACTTCAAAATCTATTTCCCAGTTGTAAAACATCCGATATATTCTCTGTTCATTTCACGAGCATTGTATAATGTATTTACACGCAACCGTTCGTACGAATGTCTAAGGTCGACAAATCTTAATGAATATTGTCGGCGTGTTTGTTGATAGTTTTTTAATTCTCTGTATCAGTTCATCCACGAACGCCCGTGAATGGCCATCTGTTAGAATTACATATCGAATATCACTGTTTTGTTCAGCTTTGAAACGATAAATTGTTGCCATTGTCTGGTTTTGTATTGTCTGAGAAATGGTTAATTTTTATACAAATTCTGAAATGACAGATATTCATTTCATGTATAGCAGAGCAAATGGCAATGCTATAGAAGCAGCACGTTTGTATCGTGCAGTTTATCCGAATCGCCGACAGTCAAGCAAGAAACTGTTTAGCAAAAAGCAAAAACCGAATTGTATGTTGAAATGAATGGAGAGCATATCGACCATCTGCTGTATATTAAAGTTATTTTGTGTTTATTACAACAGAAAATGCTTTATAATTTGGAAATAAATAAATGGTTTTTGGGGTAATGCAATAAACATTGGCCTAGTTTACACCGTGCGACCTGATCGCGACCTGACCTATGCCCTGACCTAAAATAGGCTTCTAAATAAAACGTTTACACCATTTAGACCTATGATACTTTTGGGTCAAATATAGGTAAAAATTATCTATTGGTATCTATTGGTACACTCTCTGCACTTTAGGCGATCTTTAGGTCACCTGCGTTTACACGCGTTACGTCATGTGGCCTAATTTAGGTCAGGGCACGCGAAAAAGAGACCTGACCCAAGCGAGGTCGCAACTGTTTACATCGTCGCGACCTATCGTGTTTGGGTTGAATATAAGGTATAGGTCGCGGCCTAAACGCACGGTGTAAACTAGGCCATTAAGGCTTTAGTTAACTTTATTAAAGCTTTTTAGTTTTCATGAGTACTACATACTCCTAAAATTTAGTACCCCACCTTTTCTTCTCTCCACCAACTAAACAATTAGACAAGGAAAGCATCCTAGTAAGCATATCTCTAGCCTTTAGACTTTATATCTTACTTAGAGCTCTCCAATGGCAATGTTCAATCTATTATATATGTCTAGGGTCGCTCGCCGCTCACACACACACACACACACACACACACACACACACACACACACACACACACACACGTTGCGTGACTCCACCTCTCGCTATCAGATACTCACTCTGTCGCTAAGAGATCTTATAACAACTAAGCCATGTCTTTACATGTCTATCGAGTCCGGCCTGCCGCTTCTCACGCACTCTTATTCGCTCAGACGTTTTAGCTAATTACTCGATAACTATTGCGAATTTTGTAAAATAGTACATGACTTTTCTTTTCAGTTTGACCTAATATCATCACCTTTCGATTATTCAGTTACTTGTTAGACACCTGTACATACATAGTTCAAAATAGTCAGCACATAATTACAAGATGCTTCTATTTTATTAATGCCTTTTAAAAAGTTTGTATTTATTTATACTAATTTCTACTTTATTTAAAAAATTTGAAATTATAAATTATAACTTCTAAAATTTTTGAAAAAGCTAAGATTATTTTGTAAAACATTTCGCAAAATAGGAAAGAGAATTGCTTGTATTTTTTTATATTTTTTTTATTTTATTTAAAAATATAATAGACTTACAGCGTTTTTCGATTTGTGAGAATTTTTTATAACGAAATTTCGTTAATATTTTTAAGATATCTAAAAATAGAATTTTTATAAAAAATTGTACACGTTTGAAATTCGTTTTGAAATAAAATTCACATTCATAGAAATTGGATTGCGAAACTATGTTAGCTAGATTGTTCATTAATTTTATTATACGTATAATAGATATGTTAAGAATTTTATCAACGATTATAGAGAGTGCGAATGTCAGTGTAACAATAAACTTTTTTGTTATATTTTAGATCAAGCTAGAACGAGTGCTGGGTGTAACTGTTTCCAGCAATGCAGCCCTCGATTGTGATAAGACCAGTGAATTGGTCGCTTATCCGGCTGGGTAAGTTTGACTTTTTTCTGATTAATTTTTTTAAGTTGATATATAGTAACAAATACAATTTTCTTTTCAATGAAAAGTGATACAAATATTACTGAAGAAATGAATAAAGTCAAAAGAATATAATGAGATATCTTACAAATCGTTTCCTGAAACAAAAGCATGATTGAGCTTGTTGCCACAGACCTGGAAAAGTCAAGGAAATATAAAAGAGGAATTTTGATTTTTGCTCACAACTCATATAATTGCCCTTATTCTAAAATTCTAAAGAGTACTTGTAATTTTTTAAATATCATATCTATAACATTTATGGTCAAATGCGTTCAAACTCGTCAAAACTCGTGCACTTGACAATTAATTTCTTACATGTTACAAGGAGACACTTTTGAAGAGCTCTTGCGTCCATTTCTTCTTTCTCGTCTTCCCTTACTTCTACCAACGTCTGGAGACCTACACAGGTACGTTCGACTCGCAGCACACGCTTTAAATGTATTTTTTTTATATTAAATAATTATCTCTCAATAGTTCACTTGAAAATTTTCAAGTGAATTTTTACCGATACAAATTTTAACCTATAGAATATAAAAGAATTTTTATTTTTCACAGTTTTGCAATCCGTTTTACGTAAAATTTTATATTTACTCGTACTATTGAGAGATAATTATTTAATATAAAAAAAATACATTTGAAGCGTGTGCTGCGAGTCGAACGTACCTGTGTAGGTCTCCAGACGTTGGTCGGCGATAAGAGACCAACCATCTATGACACACTTTGCGAGAAGTGCGTTCGTCGGTCTTTTACTTTAAGCAAAGAAACATTTTTATTTTTATGGGAGTGAACGTTATGAAATCAGGAAAATAAGGGACTGAAAGTGGGGTCTTTAAATAAAAAAAATAATAATTACCGTTATAAATTTATTTTGTATAAATTTTCTAAATAAAATTTTTGAAGATTAAACAAATACGTGACATGAAAGCGTATACATGTGGGTGTGCGCATATGTTGTGTGTCTTTATGTATAATAATTTTTGAGTATTGTTACATAAAGTCATTATATAGTTTGAATATTCACTGAAAGTATTCTAATTTTATCGTTACGATTTTATTCGGCTATTTCAATCGTAAGATATTGCGAGCGGAAGAGAAGAATCAAGAAACATAAAATGCAGTATAGGTATATGTATATATGCAGTAGTGCGTGCGTACTTGTGTAATGAGACGGGGAAGAAAAGATTCACGAGATTTCTTTTAGAACATTACGGAGTAAGGACGAAAAAAGTTGTGGAAAAATCTTACTAACAATAAGTTAGGAAGCAAAATTTATAAGGCTAGAGATTGGCAAAGGAGACAATTCAGACATTAGAGTTCTGGATTTATTTTAACTTATATTTCTTCGCGGTTTACTAAAATTGAATTTATTTAGGCTAATTTATGCGCCTGTTAATTTTAATTTTTTCAGGGATTTATATATATCAACGAACTTAAAATAATAATAATAGAAATAATAATAAAATAAGAAAAAGATTTTTAAGGGAATTAATTACATGGAAAAAGTTGGTAAGGGGACAGTGAGTGAGAGACACGATGCGACGGATTTGACCATTAATTGATTTAACTTGCTCGTATAATATTTAAAAAAAGAGATAAAGAAAGAGGATAACATGGGTTTTAGTTGCTGATCCTTTAAGGTGGTTCTCGGCCATCAGAGCCATGTCAAAGAAAAAATTTTGTTTGTCAGAAAATTCGTATCAGAAATTACGATAAATAAATTGCTCTCTTTTAAGCTAAAATTACCTTGATTACGTTTCACATATTAGTATTCTTTTATTACAGTTGCACCGTCGTGCTGTTTAATCCACGACGAAACAGTCAAGCACACGTATTGAATGCCTGCCGGAAGACTGTGACCTCACTAGCGCTCGCCGGTGACGGTAAACTCTTAGCCACCGGTGAATGCGGTCATATGCCGAACGTCCGTGTCTGGGATATTTCCGATCCGCACAACGCCGTGCAGATTGCGGAATTTCCGGGACATAAGTACGGCATCAACTGCGTGGTGAGTATTTGCCTGCGATGACTTTTTATTTCATGTGTCTACGATCGTATACGGTCTCTCATTTCTCACTCTTCATATTTTCGTTGTAAGAGAAAGATTAATTTTAAGCGGATATAATTATACGAAGAGAAATTAAAATATAGTTTTTTAGAATTTAGCTATCATAGAAAAATTGAAGATAACGCTTTAGTTTTGAAATAAAGTAATTTCATTAAAAAAATCTTACAAAGGTGAAAAAAAGATACAGAAAAAAGAACTCCAAATACGTAAAATGCATTTAAAAGTTTATGTATCATTAAATAAAAAATTAACTGTTAAAAAATAGATATAAAATCGATCTAATTAGTCAAATATTAGTGAAACAAATATAAAAAATTTAAAAAAAACTTTTGAAAATTATCAGGATTTTAAGAGCAGCTTGACATGGTTGCATGAGCAACTGAGTTTTTTATGAAATATATAATGTGCTGTATTGTGTTGCAGCTTGTGTTTGCCTCGTGTTTAATTTTTTTAAGACGGACGATCAGTATATCGAGTACTTTTTCCTATTTATATAAAATGTGATAATGGGCTTAGCGAAAAGATGCTCTCTGCTGATGTGGTTATGTATTATTAATAATAGAGATCAATAATAATAATCATTTTTCTATGAAGTTTTCAACTCCAAAGTGTTCCTAAACAATATTCGTAGAGCCTGAGTTTTTCACGTTTGTCTGGCTGTAGGTCAGTAACTGTGCATTATCTACCTTTGAGCCTATTACATCTTTTGTTCAGCAGGTCATAAGCTACAACATATGAGAAAACTAGTTGATTTTACCAGGACCTAGTTTCATACATGATTAGTGCGAGGTTCTTTACATTGTTTACAATTCAGTTATTTTTTACAATATATCGTCGCGAAATACAATGTTAAGTAAATTGCATTAATTGTGTGAGAGGTAGGAGGTTTTAGATTAATCATATGAGGTGTACGAGATATCGAAAGGACATTTATCTTTTGATTTCAGGCGTTCTCGCCCAGCAACAAGTACGTTGTATCGGTCGGTTCGCAGCACGACATGATTGTGAATGTTTGGGATTGGCGGAACAATGTCAAAGTAGCATCCAATAAAGTTTCGAGCAAGGTGAAGGCCGTCTGTTTCGCGGAGAATGGCAATTATTTCGTTACCGTGGGTAACAGGCACGTCAAGTTTTGGTACTTGGAGTATTCGCGTAGCGCCAAGGTAAGCTCTCAACCAGTGTTTTACATCTTACCGCGAAACAAAAGTATTGTGTTTTTTCTTGATGTGATGTAACAGAAGGATAGATCTTATGCGACATTTTATTACACAGTACAAAGAACCCGTGCCTTTGATGGGTCGTTCCGCTATATTAGGAGAGCAGAGGAATAATGATTTCGTTGACGTAGCCTGCGGTAGGGGAGAGATGGCAGATTCTACGTATGCGATAACCAAAACGGGCCTGTTGTGCGAATTTAATAACAGGAGGCTCTTGGACAAGTGGGTCGAGCTTCGAGTAAGTTACTCTTAGTGATTAGTTCGGTTCTACACTCGATTCGAGAAATATGAATAGATCACGATCAATCTACTTTTAAACTTGTATTTGGTAATGAAAAAGAAACATTGCTGTCCTTACAGACGAGTAGTGCCAATTGCATGGCGATCGGGGATAAATATATTTTTATCGGATGCGCCGAGGGTATCGTAAGATGTTTTAGTCCCAACACACTTCAGTTTATCACCACATTACCGAGGACACATTACTTGGGAGTAGACGTTGCACAAGGATTGTCTATCAGGTTTATATTTTATAACAATGACGACACCTCGATAATTCTCCGTTGCGACATTTAGGAATATCTTCCTATTCGCGTTTTTTTTTTTTAGCCATATGTCTCAACATCCGCCTAACGCGAGGTATCCGGACGCGATCGCGCTGGCATTCGATGAGCGAAATAACAAGCTGACTTGCGTGTACAACGACCATAGCATCTACGTTTGGGATGTGAGGGATATCAAGCGGGTCGGCAAGTCGCACTCGTTCCTGTACCATTCGGCTTGCATCTGGGGCGTCGAGATGTATCCGACCGATTCAGATTCCGTCGGTGCGATGCCGCCCGGAAGTTTCATCACCTGTTCCAGTGACGACACAATAAGGGTCTGGAATTTGGAGAGGGACAGCACGCCGAATGATACCTTGTACAAGCGGAACATTTATAGCAATGTCAGTGTGATTCTCCCTCAAGTAAAATGTAATCAGAATGAAAAGTGGGCGTGTAAAGTCGATGTTTAATTTCGCAATGTCCCCGTTTTTTCGCTGATAGGAATTGCTCAAGGTGTTGTACGTGGATCCGGAGTTGACTTACCTGAAGGATCTGGACCTGGCCGCCGCGGGATCCGCCGAAAAGAGCGACGCATCTTACGACGGTCGTAACGGCGTGAGATCGATAAGAGTCGCTCCTGACGGCAAGCACCTCGCTTCCGGGGATAGGTAAAATGAGAAGAGAAATCCACTTGATGGGCGATCAGCAAGGGATACAATCACACATTACTTCCACAGATCCGGTAATATCAGAATCCACGATGTTTCTTCACTGGAAGAGTTATGCCTGATAGAAGCGCACGATGCCGAAGTGCTGTGTCTAGAGTATTCCAGGTTCTCACGACATTCGCTGGACGCCCCTAGACTACTAGCAAGCGCGTCTCGCGACAGATTGATTCACGTTTTTAGCGTCGATCAGGGATACAATTTTCTGCAGACGCTTGACGATCATAGCTCTTCCATTACCGCGGTTAGATTTTTTAATCAATTGAATCAAGGTAATCAGATACAGATGGTATCCTGCGGCGCGGATAAGAGTATTATTTTTAGGCAATTGCAATCAGTAAGTAGTAATCTTGTTTCGATGTTCGATAATCAATTTCCTGATCTGGCATTCACCAAGACACTTTACGATTTTCTCTTGTATTTTTAGACGCCAGGCGGAATGCCGCAATTTGCTAGGGGTCGCAATGCTCAGGGAAAAACCACTCTGTATGACATGGAAGTCGATTCTGGACAGAAGCATGTGTTAACCGCCTGTCAAGATAGAAATATCCGAGTTTATAATGTTACTACAGGGAAACACAGCAAGACTTTTAAAGGTTCCGTTAGTGACGACGGATCGCTGATCAAAGTTGTTCTAGGTAGGATGAATAATTCATAGCTCATTATGCCTCGCTGCTCCATTACAGTACTGAAAGTCTTTCAATAGCGATATTTAGAGATATTTTGATGATTCACATAAAAGAGTATTCTCTAAATAATTACAAGGGATAGACAAAATAATGTGAAATAATCTGGGAAATACATTACTTGTTTTATTAATAAGATGCTATCAATTGTCGTTAATAACTTGTTGTTATTAATAAGATGTAAAACCCACTGTTTGTTTTTAACACAGATTCTGTCCTTGTTGGAATAGACTCACATAATGCTTAAATAGTCACCATTTGTTATATCAGTTTTCTAGAAGATGTCACGTGTGACGCGACAAAGAGAATTATTTCGTCCATTTTTGGACTTTAATATATTTAAGTACTTTACCCGAAATTTGAAGTAGATTGTGTGATTGATCGGGGCCGAAAAGATAACGTAATTTAAAAGTCTTGTAACGAGGATCAGATTTATTTATAAAATTAAAATTAGGAAAATTGATTTCAAAATCTAGGAGAATGTGTTTGTGACGTGGAACTTGTTGAATTACGTCACTTTGGATTTCAGTTTCTAAATTCTTCAGTTTAAGGAAGAGCAAGAAAGCAATCCTGATTAGATTGGATTGCTTAGTTAATTGATTTAAAATTTAATCTTTTTCAATTGTGTTTTTACCCTCTTTTCTAGACATAATAAAGAAGGATAAATTAAATTATAAATTTTCTGTTGTCACACTTTTCGGCAACGACAGATATAGTTGGACTTGTTCCGTTGCCACGCTCTTTAACAGCGACAGATTTAGAGAGGTGTTCCGGGAAATGGTTAGGTGTGGTCTGGATAAATTAGATTTCAGGATTTACAAAATACCTTTATTCGAGAAATTCTTGAATCTACAATGGTTTGATTGGGACTTGAAAATTTTCGTTCAGGTGTATAGGTCAGAGTTTCTTAATGTCAAAAACAAGAGCAGAATCCCAAAATGAATATAAAAGATTGATAAAGCTAATAAGCTAGTAGGCCAAGAGTTTGAGTATCGCTCGAGTAAGCCATGGTGTTTTTTTTTTTTCACGCTTATTTATACTCGAGCGATCAAAATCCCTTGCGCAAGCTTCTCACCGAGCTTCGTACGTATATTAGTAGAGGAGGAAAGTTCTGTCTTTGGGTGTAATCCTATGTCCATCCTACATTCTTCAAAATTTGATTCGTTATTAGAAGACTCTAAATTTTGTCCATACATGACAAAGCATCTTCCAATTGCTCAAGAAATAATTGGAGGGAAAACTTGACTCATTTTGCTCTTTAAAACTGTTCAATGATTCAATTATATTTAAATCAGGTGATTACGCTGGCCAGGAAAGATATTGACGTTGTTGTTAACATTAAAGTTTTGGAGAACAAAGAGCAATTTTGTAAAGTGAGAAGCAAATTTTTTCCTCCAACATCACTTATACAAGTATGAAAGATGTTCTGTTAAATAGCAACATTAAAAGAGTACAACATTCCATTGGTTGTTCAAGCATTATATGATTCTATTCCAACAGGATAGAATTTGTATTAAAGGCAAATGGTGGGCCAACCTCTTATTAATAAAACAAGTAATGTATTTTCTAGGTGTTTACATGTGTTTATTTTGCCCACCTTCTGCATAAACAGTTAAACCTCCGTATTGATAACACATTGATATTACATTATAAATTGAACGACTTCTCTATTACCACTTTATTCAGTCCTTTCTATCTCTCAATGGCATATATGCAGAACGAAAATGTCACGCACATGATCAAAATGTTTTCCATTCCATGTGTGTATGTGACCAAATTGTCGTGAAATCAATACTGATCGCTGACGTGGAAGATAATTTTAGACAAAGCTTTATTAGTGTTTCCGAAACAAGACGAGAAATTAAAAATTTTTAAGCGTAATAAAGTTGATTTTTTAAAATTGATGGAACGTGAGAAAATAAAAACAGGAATTTTGGTATAAAAGTCGATATTTAAAATGTAAAGTTTTAATATATATATATTTGGCGTATTTTCAGATGCGTCCGGTATTTATGTAGCTACCTCATGTACAGACAAAACGTTATGCGTGTACGATTATTATAGCGGCGAGTGCATGGCCACTATGGTTGGTCATTCGGAACTGGTGACTGGTTTGCGCTTTAGCCCAGATTGTCGTCACCTTGTGTCTGCGAGCGGTGACGGCTGCGTGTTCGCGTGGCGTATTCCGCACGACATGGTCGTGACCATGCAGGCTCGTCTAGCTCAGCAAGCGATGCGCGCCGGCAAGTAAGTAGCTTCTTTCCGTTCACAAATGCTGCCGATCTTACGTCGGCGTCGCGTGGCTTGGGCTAAATGCTAAAATAATTGCGTCTCTCGAATGTATTCGTAGGAAACCGCTCCAAGTCAACGATGGCGAAATCGACATACGATTGGATAATGAAACCTTTGGATCGCCTCCATCGGATCTTCTCGATCCCAACTCGAATCCAACGCTCCAGAGCGTAGATTACAGATTCAGCGTCGGTCAGTTACCGCTATGGGCGAAGAAACAAATAAATACCACGAATGTTGACGATAGCGCTGCTCTGAGCTCAAATGTCAGGTCTCTCGGTGTCGATCTGCCAAAGGGAAGATGGGCACAAAGGGTTCAACAGAGCGACGGTATCACCGTCAAGTCTGTCTACGACAGCGACGAAGTTATACCGTTTCCTCCGTCGCGCAATGCCATTGACTCGGATGGCGGTGGTGGCGGTGGCGGTGGCGGTGGCGGTGGCGGTGGCGGCGACTCGAAGGACAGCTCCATCGACAGCGGCACAGAGACGAAATGCAGCAGCGACTATCGTCGAGAAACGATGATTAACAAAAGGGTTAGTAGAAGAGGATCTTTACGAGTTTTTTGCGATAGATAAATTGCAAATTAAGAGGGAGAGGATGCAGTTGCGAAATTACAAGGCTATAGTTATCTTTATATTCCTCATCTTTATCTTTCTCACTGAGGCATATTTGAATCGTCTTTAAATTCTTATCACACGATTTTGGCTACATTTGGATTGATACTTTTTTCTAAATAAGATTTTTTTCTGAATTTTAATTATGATTTGAAAAATTTTGTAACTGTAGTTGCTTGTAATTTTTTAATTTTTTTAATTAATAAATTTAATAAATAAATAAAAAAAATAATTTTTTTTAAACCGAATGATAAAAATCATGATCCAGTCACAGTCTGAAGAGATTAAGATAACGATTGTAAAAATTGGTTCGATGTATTTCTTAAGAAAAAGGTACATAAAAGTTAGAAAATGTGATTTTACTGGAAAGTGTCTTAAAGATTTTGATATTATTTGGCAAGATTTGATAATATTTGGCAACCTCGCATCTCTTGCAATGAATTAACCTTTTTTTCTTTGCTTACTTCAAATCAAGGTTACAAGTAGAGGGTGTTGCTAAGTATCAAACTAAAATTTTAAAAACAATTTATTTTTCCTTCATTATCGCTTCTAAATAAAAATCGCGAGAGGTTTATAAGTTCAAACCATTTTTTTTTTTTCGACATTTGGACATATCCGAAAATCACTTTGTATAACTTAAAACATGCAGGAAATAATCTACTTAATGAAAAAAGTTGATATTTTGATCATTTTTAAGAGAGTTTATTCTCTCCTTAAACATAACTAATTTAATTATTTTTAAATAATTATTAAATTGTCGAATAATATCGAATATTAACATATTCTTCTGATATATTCTGCTGCTTTCTTCAATCTAAGAATGAAATACTAACATTTAATTACGATTTTAGGAAGAAGAGGAAAGTGTATTTCAATCTTGTCCCAAAAGTTATAGAGAGATAGAAAATGAAACGAAACAGGTATTACAAAGTTATATGAGTATTATTGTTTGATCGTATATCTTATATTGTCTTTCTAGTAGCAGATTCATCTTTATTCACCGATTATTGTGCTTTGCTCTTGCTTTTTTAAATCATCTCTTTGTTTTGATAATCTGGATTGCATTGTTGATTTGCATATTTGTCTCATTGATCACACTTTATTTCAATCATGGCATAGGCGATTGACGATAAGGTGACAGTAAGAAGTAATAATTTTATGGAATTGACACGTCAATCGAGAAGTCGTCATCACACCGACGATAGCAGTCTTGGCAGCTTTAAATTTGAGGTATATCTTCCTAAAAACGTGAAACATTCTCTAAAAATGACTACGTATAATAATCTCTTTAGGAAATAATTTATAAAGCCACTTTTTCAAATATAACAAAACATATCATATGTAAATAACTTTTCTCTCTGCCGATATTATATTCTCAATTGACATCATATTACTCATAACTGTGTTATGTTTTTAATTTAATTGTTAATTATGTCATTAATAAATAATACCTCGCCATATATTATCAAAAAATGTATGCTATTCAGGATCATGAAAGCACCGAACATGATGGGGATGTCGAAGATTATTCCGAAGGGGAAAACGGAACGACTAGTTCTGAAAAGTCACACCATAGATTAATGTATTATCCCCCACCAGACGATATCGTATCGAATCAGTTTACCGTTAATGCGATGGACGTTGAGGAACTTCGAAGGTTCGTTTTCGATTCAACATATCTACGTTCTCTTCTCGATATTATATCGCGAATCTTTTTGTCGAAGAGTGTAAAGCGCATCTTTACACTTATATGCACAGGTCACAAAGGCGTCAAAAGAAGTTGAAGAACGCGGAGAATGGTCGGACGAGTGAATTAACCGCGTCTGGCAGTCAGGATGAATCTGATTCAGAAGGCGGGGCGTCGACTCCTAGCGCCGAGAGAAATCCGTTGTCTATATTATCCGAAGCTAGTTCCGAAGGTTTTGACCAGCTTTCTAAACAGAGTCACAGGGAAAAATATCTGAAGAATGCCTTCGAGTCGCTTAGCGGCACGGAAGAGCCACCAAATCGTGCGAAAGCAACAAGTATTAGCTCTCAGTTTCACGGGAGGTAAAATGAGATTTGAACGAGCGAAGTTTTACGTAGGCTAGGTCATTATTTCAATAATCACTGATTATCGATTAATTCGAATTGTTGTAGACTTAGTGGCGGCAGTGAAGGTAACGCCGCTGCCAAAATACGTAATGCGGCGGTGGTTAACGCGACGAAACATGCGAGAGGCGACATTGACGTTGCGAAAAAACGGGAAGAGTTACAGAGAAGGATAGAGGAAACCAGAAGAAAATTACAAAGCGTAAGTGTAATCTTCGCGTGAAAAAAGCGAAATGCTCTACGGGAACGTTTGCGGTAAAATTCGATTCTTATTTTTGCAGGTGGGTTATAGATCGTTACTGAAATCCAGCCAAAGCATATCCGACTTGAGCAGTCACATACAAGAAAAGCATCATCGTTCAAACAGGCTCAGCACAGGTAACAGATCCGGTCAACAAAACCAATGTTCAAAACCGATTAATCCCTGCAAACCTATGCTAAATCCAAAACCCACGTTTAAATCCCAAGAATCCAACAAAATTAACAAGGTCCAAGGTATGGGGAATGCGTCACCTAAACCAGAGATACCAAGTGAAAACTGCTTGTTGAAAAGTCCAACTATGTTGTGCATCAATGAGAAAGTAAAAAAACCAACCTTTAGCCGTCCGTTAACGTTGACATTAAAAAAAACTGAAAAGTATAAGCTGTCTTTGAATAAGGCTAATCAATCTTTGCCCGAATCTCCCGTATGCGAGGAATTGAAGTTATTGAAAGAGCAGTGTAAGAAGAATATCAGTCGGTTTGCAAGATTTGCTCAGAAGAGAAGGTCTTGCAGTTATTTTATCGGTCTGAATGACAATGAGAAGGATATGGAGAACGTTGCAAAATCTTTCGAAAGCTTACCCACTATGAACGAGCGTAATATGGAGAATTTTAAAGAGACCGTCGACGATGCCGACGAGGGGAACGGCAATTTCAGCGACGATTCACTGGAAGGAGATCTCAAGAATCCACCTCGGCGTTGTGTCAGCGACTATCAGATTAACGTTCATATGAATGACTACAGAAGTTATTCGAATTATCAGGATATTCAGAAGAAGATTTTAACTGGTTCTCAAGAGAGCGTACTCTCGGATGATGCCTCTGTCGAATCGTTCTCTAAAGGAAGCGCCGAGATTTTGGATTACGATCACGATAGACACTCGAGCGCGAGCTTCTTCCTATCTCGACGCAAGATGCAGGAGGGCAGAAGTCAGGAGAGTATATTAACCGATGAGTCAGACTACCAGATGTTTCCATTACGCGAAAACGCTGATCATCGAAGTACGGAGAGCGTGTTAACCGACGACTCGGACTCCTTGGTGAAATCAGCACCTTTGGAAATGTTATTCGACTCTCATTACAAGCGAAAGAGGCAAAATTCCGAGACTTACAGTGGAAATCCTAATAATATCGCAGAGACCACCACCACGGATGACGTACAAAATTCCACCAATGAGAACACACCGTACAGAGCGGTGTTTAGATCGAAGTCTTTGCAGGACACTAGAATCAGCGAAGCGAGGAACAATACGAATTTCGCAGAAGACACCGCATCACTGATGACTCAAGTTTACTGTGAATTCAATTTTGATAATGAGCACAAGGACGATGCGGATGGGACGATTTGCAGCGGATCGGAAACTATTCCGTGTAGCACGAGCCTGAAACCGGAATCGATGACGATCCCGAATGATTTTGTTGCTCACAAACCACCGAAACCTAAGAGAAACTCGTCCCGCACTCAGAGTATGCGCAACAGAGCTAGACCAGCCTGGAAGTACATTGACACGCCGCCCTCATCGCCCGCTTTAAAAAGCGTAACCGATTCCGACAATTACACGGCATCCTCCATGAGTTCAGCTTGTTCCGAATATCGAGTTACGCCGAGCGATAAGAAGACTAAGCGAGATTTACTCGATTCCGAAGTAATGCAACAGTTGTTGCAGTCTGCAAATTTTACACTGCAATCTGACGATAATAAAGACAGCGGAGGCGAATTCTACAGTCTGCAGACTCGCGCCGATAAGAATGGTATGCGGGATGAGTTGACGTATGACAGAAACGACTCTTCGCGTCTAACGAGAAATCATCATATAACGAAGATTCACGACACGAGAGAGGGACAATGCGTATCATACGACAGGGAACAAGTAAATTTATTCGAGAACGATATTCCAACGAAGGATATGTACGAAACTTACGACTCATTGGAGCCCGGCGGAGTTTCCTGCGACCCGCAAAGAGAGGAGTCATCGCTCGGTAGTTCGAATTTTCAGACCACCAACGAACGTATCGACGATCTCAACGCGAGCGTGGATTTTCGGATAACTCGCGCGATCGAGGGCACCGTGAAGTTACTCTCGAAGGAATTCGAGAATCTAGTGAGGCAAAAGCAGTACTTGACGAGGGAGAGGTGCCTACTACGACTGACGCACGGTCAAGAGACGAGCGAGAACTTGGCCAAATTGGAGGCCGAGCGTGATGGTAGACTTTATGCGGTCAGACGCGATATACGACTGCACTCGTGCGGCGAGGACAGCGACTGCGCCGATGTGTCGACGATGGACAGGTCGCTGATGGAGAGCGGCTCCTCCACGTCCGCCTCGAGTTGCACCAACTCGCCTAAGAGAATGTGGCCGCCCGCGTCGCGCTGTCCGAGTCACGCAAGTCACAAGTGGACGAAAACTCTGCCGACAATTGATCAAACGATTTTCGCTACAAAGTATCCTTATGCAGGTATCGATAACGAATAGAAAATGCTTGCATATATTTTCTACGTGTTAAATTTTACGTGTTGGTATCCCAAAATCAAGTATAAGAATTTACAATATTTACATTACAACACATTGAGCCGTTTACAGAAGAGATATTTGTATTTTCGTATGTACATATATCTGTTGTAGATGTACGTAGCTGTATAGTACGTGTGTATACAGAGGCAGTTGAAAAAGTAAAGAAAATTTTTGAAAAAAAAAAAATGTACCAAGTGTTGAAATACGAGAAAAAAAATACATCAATCGTCAATAGTCTCCTCCTCGTTCTATACAAGTGGTCCAACATTTCACTAGTTGATCGATCCCAAAATAAAATTTATTCGATTGCTCCTTCAACCAATTTTTTTACTTTTTTGCTTCCTCACAGAGGAAGCTTTGTTTTCGTAAATCTCGTATCTTTGGCATCGCCATCAGAGGAAAAATTGTCCCTTCAGTCTTCATCATCCAAAAATGTAACGGTCACACGGTGGATGCTCCAAAGCTTCAATTTCGAGATGCCCTGAGGCCTGGGATTATCTTGGAGCAAAATAATCCCCTAACAAGTTACTTCTCTTCGTTTGCTCAACATTGCTGGTTTCAATTCTGTTTTCAACAGCTCTGAATAGTTGGCACTGTTTATCGTCATACTTTTTTGTGCGAAGGACAAAAGAAATAATAGGAGCTGAAGAAGCAGTCAAATAAAATTCCGATGGCATCGTTCCTTACGTGAAACATTGAACCACTCGTGTAGATCAAGGAGACTACATGGAGGATCGATGTATCTTTTTCTTGCATTTTAATATTTAAGATACTTTTTTTTTTAATTCTTTTTACTTGATGGATTACCTTTGTGTCTAGATAGAAAAGTGAAATGTCTCAACGAAATACCATATAGTTAATCGTCCACTTACTTATCGCTTACGTATAATCGCGTTCGATTTTATTTCAAGACGACAGCATTTTACTTTTCAGTTTGAACGCTTTTCAAGTTGTGCGAAGACTCGGTTAATATTTTTAATCATTTCCATTTGCACGGAACGCAACCGCATGTTTTTCTCATTAAGTTACAACATTACCCTTCTTCCCCTTTTGTCGCTATCCTGCTCTCTCTAATGTCTTGATTTAATTATTTACTTTGTGCAAGAAGCTCAAAGTCAAATGACATGATATTAATTATAGAAAATTTGTAAAATCAAGATTACTTTAAACTGGATCTTCTTGCACATAAGGAAATAATTATTAAATATATTCTACATATCGATCAATTTTATTTATTTATTTTACATTGTCATATATTTATTTTTCCATCAATGAAAAAACAGTGGTTCTTATATTGTAAATTTAACTGCTTAAAAATAAAAGGGTAAATATTTACCTTTTACACAGCCAGCCCCAAATACTTTCCATTAACCTAACCTAACCTCTAAGAAGATCAAGATTATTGACCTTTTCCATCGCTCGGTTAGTAAAAAAAAAGTTCTTAATGTAAAAAAGTGAAGAATCTAAATTTCTTTGATCTTTGTATATACCTTTCAACACATTTATTAACTCACAGAACTTTTTTTTATTAACCAAGCGACGGGAAAGATCAATGATCTTGACTTCCTAAGAGGTCAAAGTCAACATCAAGGTCAGCTGGAAAGTCATTTGGAGCTAATTATGTAAAGATAAATATTTATGAAATAAAGGTAAGCTTAATAAAAATAATAAACATTTCTTCAAAGAAAAAAAGCATCATGCAAATAGTAGCGATTAGTGCATGTGTGTGCGCGTTGTCAACAGCTGGCAGTAGTGGGGGGCGAATTTCGTCAAAAGTTATTGACAGCGAAGAGGAAGAGAGTGGCATGAGACGCGCCTGTTCGTTGAGTGATCTTTCCATCAGTCCTCCAAATAGGTTGTTGCATGGCCCTGTACAAGGTATCTCTCATCATTACGTACGGATAATATATTTTCATACGCTTCTATGCTCAATGAATTATATATTCGATGAGTCGTTCTCCAACTAAACTTAAATTTCTATATTAGACATTTTACAATTATACTTGTCTTTCGTAATTTCGTATATTAACTATATTAACCCGTAAGTGCTCGCGTCCCAGATAACATGCATGTTGCATAAGACGTCGTAAAGATATATCTTTCAGGCTACGGTCAACGTGACGCTACAAATGCTTTGGAGCGTTCTTCTTCTCCTTCTTTCTTCATTGAAAGAAAAGAGAAGAGGAATGCTTCGAAGCATTTGTAGCGTCACGTTGACCGTAGCCTCAGACAGCTAAGATATCTTAAGATGTCTTTAAGATATCTTTACGACGTCTTATGCAACATGCATGCTAAATATAAATAAATTAAAATGTGGGTTAAATTGATCCTTACGCAAGCACTCATGGGGTTAAAAGTATGCATAAGCGGCATAAGACATTTCGGTAAATTTCTTTTCCCAACTAGTGACAATAGTTTCAGGAAAGTTAGGAAGTAAAAATGTAAGCGCAACATCAAGATTCGGTGGCGGTGCCAATTCTAGCAGCCAATCCAGATATGTTTCGGGAAAAAGTCACTCGACTCACATAACAAGAAGCAGCAGCGTTGGTGTTTTAAACCAAGTATGTTTTGCGATACGCGCAATAAGAACCCCGAAAATCGTACATGCATAAGTATAATACGTTGAATAAAAATTATTGTAATTTGTAGAGCGACTCGGAATCGGATGCCGGTATAGCGGGAGGAGGTAGAGGGTGGAATGGCCAATCTAGCGCCAACAGTAGGACAAGCGGTCTGATGAGACCGACGATTAGTTCTCAAAATAAAATTAATCATCAAAATAAATCGAGTTCTTCTAGTAACAATGTTTCATCAATCTTGAGAAGACGAGGAATGCAAGGGGCTTTCTCGACTGGTAATTTAAATTCTCATTTCGTATCAGCGAAGGCGTACGAACGCGAATATCAGTGTTTGCCTAAGATATACATTTCTTTCGCCAGTTAATCTAAGTCAAGTGGGAAATCAAGAAGATTCGAGTTCGGAAGATACCTCGTCGAATGGAAATGGAGGAAAACCAGCACTACCGCCAAGACCTAGAAGCATCAGTATCGATCATTCCTCCGCTAGGTAAAAATTCGATGCTTTGATAGCTCTTGGTTATTATTTTTTTCACGAAAACAAAGCTTTATTAGCATTGATTTCCACATACAATGTACCGTTATTTTCATTTGTACTGAAAAAAGGAATGGAGCTTGCTGTACAGGAAAAGAGATGACGTTACAATACTTATAATAGTATAATGCTATAAAACATAACATTAAGATATATCTACATTGCATCGAAGTAATATTATTTTTCCGAGTCAGATGCTGATAAACGCGATCTATAGAGGGGTTAGTTTGGTTACAAGTTTGATTAAAACTTTTTAAATCAATGTGCGAGCAACGATTAAAATTTGCACAATATTCAGTAAATAATATATATTAAGATCAAGATTATCGGAGGATGTATACGTTGAAGTATGCATTTACCTAATCATTATAATAGCGATAGTATAAGCACAAGTATAAAGTAATATCTATTTTAATTAGCTTAAGTTTACCCGGTACAACGGTAAGAAAATCTGGATCGGCAATCATCACAAATGGCCGGAGTGGTGCCGGCGCGATCGGGCAAAATGGAAGTAGGATATCCGCGGCGAATAGAAATCAGTTGGAGCCTAGTCCACATGAGCTACCGGTTAAGGACACCGATCGCGCTATTGATGTAGCTAGTGTCGAACGTGAGTATACCAAAATTAAACACGCAGTAATTATAATCATTTCTCTGTCATCATTCAAAAATTTAAATCTATAAGATAACAAGAACTATAATGCTAAGATGTAATTTTTTTTCAAATTTATATAATTGCAGATATAATCGGTATCCTTTGATTAATTCATCTATATGTTATATAATCGATACCTAATTTTAATTTTATTCTCGCAGTAGGCATGGATAAAACATTAGGTAATTTAAAGATAATTTATTAATACGTTGTTAAAATACGAAAAGTGAATATACTTTACGAGATATTTCATATTTTATATTAAAAATATTATAACAAAATTTTAAATATCTCAGGAAATTCTTAATTAAAGAGGGCTTTATTATATAGTGTTTTGAAAACGTCTCGACGAGATCTTTTCTCAACTTTTATCTCAAGAAAAAAATCAAGTTTCATTTAAAAAATTAGTCTGAAATTTTTTGAAAATGACACGTATGACACGACTCACATTGGAATCATATGTCCCCCCGTCAAATCAAACAACTTTCGTCTAAAGCATTTTTTCCTAGAATCACAAATAAAAAAGTTCTTAGGGGTGATCGATTAAAATGGGACACCCTGTATACATCGGATATTTTGATTTATATAAATATCATGACTTTTTTCGAACTTGGCGCCCAATCATCAGGCTGTTTGACGAACTCGTACAAAAAAGTTCTTTGAATCATTATCTAGAAAAGTTCAAGAGTTTATCATTAAAAGATTACACGGCTTGATAGATACCAATTAGCGTGACCTCGAGATCTTAAAACTAATGTGTGACATGCATGCCTTTTATAAATATATATAATTATTTATTCTATGATTGGATTTATTATAAATATAACATTTCTTACGCATTCTTGCAGTCTCCACACAACTATGCAACACGATCGCGGATGAGCTCACACGCACCGCGGACAACGTCGTGCAATTGTACAAACGTTTGATGATAGACAACGACGACGACCCATCTAGAAGAGCGATCGATCGGGATACGATGCTACGTGGATTAGAGTCGTCTGTTAACGAAACCATGCGTACTTTACGACTGGTCGTTGCCAGCGGTGGTGAGAACGACAACGATGGAAGTAGCGGAAGCGTCGTCACTAATGAAGCGACGGTGAAGTTTCAAGAATTACTCGCGGGTCAGGATCAGGGCAAGGTAGTCAATATGATGCAGCAATATTCCGAACTACTCTTAACTATGATGCAACAGAGGATGGGAGGAACTCAATCAAGTCACACATAAATCCGTCCGTCTGAGAATTGATAAGGAAAATGTGATTGCCATCGTTATTTAATGTACCGATATATTCATGAGATAATACGAAGAATGTACCTCGTGGTCCGTTTTCGAGCAGTGTACCATTGATAATTATGTCTCTTTGATTTTGAGAATTTAAATGTGTTTCACTTTATGAAAATGAAAGGAATATGTTCCCGTACGTAAAAACTGTGTATACATATCGCGTAGCTGCGCAGAAATTCTCTTTTCCTTTTGTCAATTGTAGATCGTATCCGCTTTTGTGATTAATTCTTAAAAATTCGATAAGATAAATTAATGTCAATAGATGTAACATGAGATATATAAATAATCGAAATCTGTTGTCATCGTTTTTTATATTCTACGATGTGAAGTATAAATAATTATCGTCATAAGTACTAATAGATATTGAAATTAGTCTATGCCATCCGCATCTACTCAGATAAATCATGAGACAATTAATAAGGACGAAGTAAAAATATTGTAGGTTGTTTAATCATACAAATGGTCATACTAATTATTTTGTCACGTTGACAACCCTTTAGGCTCACACAAGTATCGGTTAACTTTTAATCTTAGATTAACTTACTCTTCGTCTCTTTCTAAGAGGGACGTTAGAAAGAGACGAAGAGTGAGTTAAGGCCATCGCACGTAACAAAGTTTTAGTCATAATCGTAAGGCCGTAAGAAAATATACCAATCACAGTCGATTATTCTCCTTGAGCTCGAAGAATAATCGAGTGTGATTGGTCTATTTTCTTAAGGCCTTACGATTATGACTAAAACTTTGTTACGTGCGATGGCCTTTAATCTAAGATTAAAAGTTAACCGATACTTGTGTGAAACTGGGGCTTAATCAATGATTAAGTTAATCGGAGTTTGGTCGAAGTGGCCCTAACGATCGCAACCATTTATACTTTGAAGCCATACACCGTAAAATGCCAATTAACTGAAGACTAATAGACTAAGGCCACGTTCCGTAACGCGCATATGCGCGCATTTTCTATAGTAAACGTTACGTATACTATAGATAAATGCGCGCATATGCGCGTTACGGAACGCAGGGTGATAGAATAGTTTCCAAACAAATACACGCACGCGCGCGCATATGATACATTGAACAATATTAACATAATATTAGTGCTCTTATTATGTAACCAAAGGTTATCTATATCAACGGTCTAAAAGAAGGAACACCCTTCTTCCTTCGCTATTATAAGCTTTGCAGAAAGTAATAAAAAAATAAGCAACATAAAGCTTGCCAGTATGAAATAAAAGTCTAACTATGTAGTCACCGCGTAAAGTATCAAATCAGGCTACTTCAAGTCCGAGTCGACGATAGAGATTTGCCAATATTTTAATGAAATTTGATATCTCGAAATATAAACGTAGATATTATTTTATTTAGGATTATTAGTTACTATTGTGACTATAAATTGTATAATTTTAATATAAAAATATCTTAGGCTTTTTAATAATAGACTGCATTGATTGAAAATTACAATTTATCGATACTTGATCGATCATAATAATATTGTCCCATGTATTTCATCACGGAAATTACTATGCTTGTATATTTTTTCACGTAAACATTATTGCTAAGAGAAGCTGCATTGGCATAAAATCATCCATTTTAAATTGTTCTGCTCAATTAAAAGATAATATGTCCCGATGAATTTTTCAGGATTATATCGAATAATCAAAGTAAAAAATACGTATTACTAACAATAAGAATTGTAATACTCTCTTTTTCAATTTTTATGCATATTATGTTTTTTATTTTAATATAATTACAGTTTTTCATAAAATTCTATTTAATGAGTGCCATTTAAAAGTGTGTTAAAGTGATGGTCATTCAATAATACATATTGTGTATTAATTTATCGCTTACATTGTTAATATCCGAGTCGTATATGGATTATCCGAGTCATATTCTCAACATCATTTATAGTAATTGGAAATTGGTTATTGTGAAACTTACCGAATATGTGGATGAGTGACATTTATCAATTATTTTTCTTTCGTGTACGTGTACGAACGCTTCTTTTCTATTCATAATCGAGAAAATGGAAATGTTCAATTAGATCATTTAAATTCTAAATGATACGCTACATGATATAATCGAGACTAAAATAATTAATACTAGAAATTAGAATATTTTGTAATTAGTATCAACATTTTTAACATTATTTATTAGTACAGGCAACGCGTACGCAGATAGATAACATAAATACAATATGGAATCTCATTACATATATGATGATAATTAACTAATGTCACGCGATAAGAAAATCATTCCGAATTATCATTCTTATTGTCGTAATTACTTAAACGTATATATAGCTTCAGGTTATCTAAAAAAATTACAATGACTTTGTACACAGTTGTATTTGTTACGGTAAACTATAATTATTATCAATTATGTAATATGTTATACCGCTTCTGTAATGTGTAAATATTTATTCAAAATTAAATAACATAGTGGATAATTTGGTATTATACAAGTGCCAAATTCGCCGTATATAAACGTGTCGCAAAAAAATGTAACTTAGTCATTTCATTTTGTATATTATGTTAATATTATTAAGTAAAATTTTTGATTATCGTTGAATTGTCTTTCATTTATTGCAGCAATTTGTTATCCACATTTTTTACAATTTTTTCGCAACATGGTACTTTAACGTTATTTCTTGCTACGTGAATGACGTAAATATTGTTGGTAAGGATTTATAACTCAAGATGATTGAAACTTTTATTCAAAAATGCTAATTCTAATAAAAATATAATTATTTCTATATAACAATAATATATTTTGTATAATTACATACTTATGTATATCAAATTCATTGATTGTACGCTCATATTACTAGTATATGCAAACACAACTCACACACACGTAATGCATATATATATATATATATATATACCTATATTATATCTTCTCTTTTTATGTATTAGAATCTCCCATATTAGTATATTAAAATATTTGTTGATCACGCCTTATAATGAGAGTTTGGATCTGCTTAATGGAGTAAATTAAGTTTTATTTGCATTAGTAAACAAACAAAAAAATTGTAAATAATATCACTTATAATGATCACGGTAAGTGTGTCATTACAATTATCGCTGTATATATCTTTACTTCACTTACGAATTATTCTATTTTGTGCTTTGCACGGCAGTGACAGAGATGTTAACAAATAAACGTTCAAAATTTAGAATATTTAAGATTTTTTAAAAACATGTAGATACACATACTTGACGTAGGAATTACAACTAGTATTTTGGCAATGCTACGTTACATGCGCATTCTATAAATTATCTTGAAACTTATCGCGCACGATTACTTCTCGTTCTCTTTATTTACCTTCCATTCGATTGTCGTAATTCCTCTAGCTACGGAATGAGTAAGCACGTGAGCATAAAAAATAACGTACGATATCTCTTTAAATTGAATTTTGAATTAGAATTACCTCTTTTTCTTCATCAACCTCGTCCTCGTCATCCGAACCGTGCACAGAAGCGGCCGGTGTTGTATGCCGTGAAGATGACGGAGATGGCGGTTCACTGATCGGTCTGGGATAATTGAATCGACCAATCCCACCCTCCGCATATTCCGATGCCAGTTCCGGATACACGCTAGTCAACGCTTTTATTCTTGCTTGACGATAATACTGACGGAAAACGAACATACAGAAGAGACACATAAGATATAAGATGAATATAACGAGGTGCGCGTATTTTGTCTTACAATGCCAAGATTTCGCCAATCAAGGAGATCGCTGAGACGCTCCGTACGATTTCTCTGAATGATACGTTGACGACGGCTAAGTCGTGCGAAATCGAACATGTACTGAGCGAGCTGTTGAATGCTCGCTTCCAAACCGATGTAACGTCTGTCGACGATGTAGATACCGTAGCTCATTGGATCCGCTATATGTTCCTGCATAAAGCATCCGAATCCTGATAAGTTAGTGGTGATGCTGGGGATCCCCATGACTGTGCACTCAGCTGGTGTATAGCCCCATGGCTCATAGTACGAAGGGAAAACACCCAAATGGCATCCTCTGACAAATTCTTCATAATCGAGGCCAAATAATGGATTTGTCGAAGATAAAAACTCTGGGTGAAATACCATCTATAAATGATACATATTAGTTATATAAGCACACAGAGTATTGACTACATATTAAATAATTGCTTAATCAATGTTTAATTTAAACTCTATGCGGTGCGTGTCATACGCGTATTTGTAAATGCGTTTTTTTTTTTTACCTTAACACGATCATGGACGGTATTGAAGAGATTACATCTTCTAATGGCATTTAACACTGGATCATTCCAATCGTCGACAACATTGTGCGTCGTAATAGGCGGTAATCCATTCCTTTGCAGTGCGTATAAACATCTATAAAACAAAACAGAAAGTCAGTAAATCAAGACAATTGATTGATAAAAATATATAATGTTATCTTGTTCTTTTGAATAAACCGTTTTATCTTAATAGTATCCTCTTTCTGCAACAAGTCTTGAGCCTCGGGCATACGACCAGAGAGACACAACTCGTACATTCGTTTCCCTATTTTTTGCTGTATATCATTGATAGTGTCTCGTAGAGATTTTGTTACCTGATAACGGTAATTTGACAAAGTATTAATTATTAGTTGTAATAAATCATATAATTATTATAATATTTATTTCTAACGGTAAACTAATATTATATATAACATATTAATATTAATAATGACTCACCGCGTGACCACGAAGAGATTCGACATTAAAATTATTAGTCTTGGCGGGAAAAATGAGGAAAGCAACTACCGTTAGATCAGGCCTGGACGTTTTTAAATAATGATTTAATCTGGCCAAAGCTTCTATGAATATGTCAGCTCCTTTGTTTCCAAATTCATATCGGCCAGCGGTGAAAAAATATAACGTTTTGTCTAAATCAAAATCATAATGTCTGCAAACATATATAAGTTTGAATATTGTACGAGATATATGCGTACACGTGCGCGCGCGCACACACACACGCGCACACACACACAGTAAGTCACAAGAAATAGAAAACTAAATATTTCTGTTAGGTTTTTAAAGATAGAAAAAAATGTCATATAGAAAAATTGAACTATTATCAAAACAGTGTAATTTTTTTTGCCCGCTAGGGCAAAATGCGTGACGGTACAAATCGGTTTCTCTCTCGAAGTTATTTTCAAGATCATTTCGAGATTAGGGTTTTTTTTGAATGGCACTGTGCAGTATCGTTATATCGTCGTTGCGCAGCTTTTTTTACCATATAGCATACCTGTGCGCAACTGTCGTTATGAGCACATAACGACAGCATAACGAGTTTAAGTTTTTCTTTCGTATTTCATTGCGCGTGCGCGAGCGTGTATGTCCTCATTACAATGTCCGTAGAGAAGTACATTTGTTTGATACAAACCCATAAAAGTGACCTCGCACAAACTCGTGTATTTTCTCTTTACTAACAGCGTGTAAATTCTGAAATTCATGCAATGCCGCAAATTTCTTTACATTTAATCCGTTTGGCGTGATAATATCAGGTTTGCGTTTGAGCAAATGTTCGGCTTCAAAGCCAGTGATGTCTGAAACTGTCGTAAATACATGTGCTAGATGTGAAGCTGCACGTTCCATGCAATATCTGTGATATATCTGACGCTTTCCTGCTTCTAGGTCAACATTGAACTGCAAAAAGTATATTAGTATATTATTAATCACATATCTCTCAAGCACGTATTCAACATATTAAATGTACAAACGTGTACAAAATTTCAAACGATATACTATACAATATGGGCGGTTTCATTTCAAAAAATTTCAGTGTCTGAAGGGACTCCAACTCAAAAATTTCAAGTAAAATCCCCCGTGTGTGTGTGTGCGTGCGTGAGTGTGTGCGCGTATATATAAAGTTGATCGTTATAGTATATGTATATAGTCGAGAAATCAAGGTAAAAAAGAGAGAGAAAGGGGGAAAGGAAAGGATGAAGAAAAAACTTTACATGCCTTATTCATATTGTTGTAAAAATCAGTCTTTCCTGCGCAAAGATATCTACCCAGAAGTGTAGCGTGAGTAGTAAATACCGTAGCCACATCCACGTGTCTTGTTCTCAGAGCAATTAAACCAACACCTGCTTGCCATTCGTGACAATGTACAACTACTCGCGGCGGAATGCTCGAATATTCTTCGGCTGCTTTTCTATTATTTCATTGTCGTGAGAAAAATTGACACACGTATAAATTACATAGAGAACGATAAGAAAACTATAATATCAATTTACCTAAATTCTGATATAAATTGACAGACTAAATATCCGAGTATTACAGCGTCATTAGCTTCAATATCGAGATGAGGTATTCCAAGATTGCAGGTACTCCATAATTCTTGTTTATATTCGTCTAGCTTCCAAGCAGCGCTTCCGATGTCGAACAAAATTATTTGAGGATTTCCATCCACCAACCACGTTCCCGTTATTACCTTAATAAAAACATTTTATAACGTAACCAAGAGAGGAAAAAGATATTTTGATTTACAAAATTACCGTTATTATATACTAATATGATAAAAGTAAATAGACACTGAAAAAATGTGCGCGCGCACGCGAAAATTGTGTCAGTTATTTCATATTTGTCTACTCAGAGATAAAATTTTTTTAACAAATTTTAGACCAACACATACGTGCGTGCATACACATAAAGAATGATTTATATTAATTAGATGAATTTTGGAGAAATAAATTTATTTTTCGACCAAAACGTTTCCAATAAAAGTTGTACAGTTTTCAAGGAGAAATAATTTGACGATCTTTTGTGTGGGTTGTTCTCAGTTACACAATTATCAAAGCTGATTTGGTCTTTTTAAATAAAAATCTCTAATTTTTATTGGATCGCTCGATATCAAAATGTCTTTTACAAAACGTCTTGAAATATATTTCACAAATTAGAACCATTTCGCGCATCGCAAAATGCTGCTTTGTGAATTTATTAATCCAACATATTTATTAAGCGTGCAGCGTCTTATGGAATATTTGTACGAGAAAAAAGTTATTCGCCGAGAACGAACATGTCCACGGTGCGATACAGTTATAAATATAACATATAAACGTATCGAGATAGTTTTTTCCAAATAACGAACAAAGCATATCCTTAATAATAACAAATATTTATAATAAACTTTTTTCGATTATATATATTCAAAATGTATTATTAATTTCCAATCGGTATTTTTTGGAACCCCTTCCCGCCGCCCCGCCCACACGTAAGAACCAATCACATTCTATCAGCTACTTAGCGGCTCACCACAAGTGAGCGGTGGCGTTCCTGGATGCCCCTGATCACTCTGTGAGCGGTTGTACCGTATTATTTTCAAATATTTGAATTAAAACATAACAGAAAAAAACTAATTTGGTATGAGTCGGGCAGAATCAAACTGGAGTAATCGCTATAGAAAGAGATCTCTTTAGATATCTCCTCTTTTGATATTTCCTTATCTACACACTAATTGGATAGTTATTTTTGCGTTTTACATTATGTAATACATAATATAATTTCGTTAATTTGTCCTATATTCTTGTATTCTTTTTTCTATAAAAAATTATCTTTAACTTTAGTAGTTTTTTTTTTAGAAACAATGTAAACGTTCTAGATTCTAGGTCTTTTTAAAATAAAAAAAATTCATACAAATATCCATATTTGGATACAGATATCCGGATATATAAATTGAAAATTTTGATAATTACATAAATATATCATAATATTTTCAAACTCTTATTTATAGTTTTCCAAAATAATTGATCTAAAGTTAATAATAATTTTGACAACTAAATGTTAAGTCCATAATTTTTAAAAATAAAATTTACTTTATATCCTTGATCACGTAAAACTTGTACCGCTCGATGCAAAGGGTTATGAGAAGGAAAGTCTGCCTCCTCAACTTCGGTACGTGCCGAATGTTCTTTATACGGGCCAATAAGACAATACTGATCGCCCATTTCTTCAGTCGAGACATAAGCTTTAGATCTTATTACCGTATAAATGCCGCCAACTGAAAAAGAGTTATCAACATAATTATCAGGAATCCATAATAGAGATCTACATGATATACATATAATACTATGTAATATAACACCTTTATTGGCAACTTCCCAAGCAACTTCAAAATTCCACCGATTTTCATGTTGGGCGGAATAGCCACGGTCCATGAATTCAAACAAATCATTAGTGCTGTCCACCCGATAAAATCTTCTGGAGGCACGTTCTCTCGACATTGCGTAAACTGTTCTGAAATCTCTATTCGTTTGATTTCAACAGATTTAATCAAATTGATATCTAGGTAAGTCAAATTAGGTGTAAGTCAAATTTTTTAAGATATTGACTCGTGATGGGAATAGATGTGTAATCTATACGATATATAAATCCCCTCCATATATATCTACATAAAGTTCTCAAGTTTCAATATTCTTCATTCATCAAAGAGACCGTCTAATTATGAAATATATTTATTTGTTCATTTTGTGGACTTGTATAATTATGCTTTAAAGTTTAAAGTAAAAAATAGTACCGTAATAACCGTAATAACTGTAAGAGAAATTCATTCAATGCTGAATTTAAACGTTTTAATTTAATGAGAAAGCATGGGAGACTTTAGTCTCAAAGAGTGCGTTTTATCATCGTAGAAAAAACTCGAACCATACGTATGTCTATTTATCTTCACCTCATCCGGGTCAATAACATTTCCTATCGCGTGACATTGGCATTATCATATCTAATCGGTCTATACGTAGGTATTTTCCTACGGGTCCGCGCACTCGTCTGAAAACGTGGAAGATCGTCGATCGAATCGCGGGCAGTTTGCGGTGTCTATAATCGTTTTTGTACCGAATTGAATAGTACGGCGTGCACGTGTGTGTAACTTGCACTCTGCATTTCTCTAAGAACGCGGCAGATTTCGGATTCCCTGATCTCTCTCCCTTGGCACTTGGCTTCGTTTGTCTCCCAAATCGAGTTACGTGACACGGACCACGATTACGAAGATCTTAGAGCTGCAGATATCGCACTTGGAAGATCAATGCCAAATATCCACAATGTCAATTACCGACCTCACGATAATTAGATCAGAGGACCATCGAAGCAACGTGCTTACAGTTCATACTTTTTCATACTTACCGTAGTTAACAATCTCTCGCGTATGACAGTGGAAAACGGTGGATTCTCGGATTAACCTTGATCGATTAATTACTCTCTTGCTGGACAAATATGATCCCACCGTCAGGTCAGGTTCAAGCGAAAGTCACCACGGACCACGCGCAAGGCCGCGCAAGGTCAACGAGAAACTCGATTTACTCGATGCTCGCACGCGCGTACTTGGAATCGTCACAAAAATAGCCGCCTGGTGAGCGCATATATACCATTCGCTGTCGTCGCTCTTGCAACACGAAACCCCACCAATAAACCACGGGGTGACTCGTGCAAAGCACTGTGAAGATACGTTGAATTAGACCTAGCTGTCTCGCTCAGGGCCGATATCACAGTCTCCGATTAAACTCACTCTGCTCTCTTTCTAACTGACCTCCTAGAAAGAGACGAAGAGTGAGTTTAATCGGAGGATCACGTTAATCGGAGACTGTGATATCGGCCCTCAGTCTCGCTGATCCACGATTACTGATTAGAACGCGAAGATAATTTTGATCACACCATTTACAGCCGAAAATCACGTGACCTATTTATAACGGATGGTGATCATAGCTTATGAGGTTTGTTCGCGTCGCATGTCCCACGTCCCACCTGGTCCCACCATGCTCCTAATCAGGCTGAAATCCCATGGTGCGGAATAGAGAATGCGTTGAGGTGCTCTCTCAATCTCTCACTCTCTCCCTCCCTCCCAGCGCCCCTCTCTCTCTCTCATACACACACCACGCACACACGCACACACTCACTCTCTCGGGGGGCCTCGCGCGTCCTCGCGCCACGGGTGTCGCCTCACATTTGCAACGTGGCGCAAAAAACGCGTCTCAACTGGCGCATCTTTTTAAACAGAACCGATGCCTCGTACATTTACGTGCCAAGATACAAATAATCATTATCGTCTACACGTAATAACAATGCACGATTCCGCCATTATTTACCTCGCGTTCAACCAGCGACCATGATATAAAAAGACAGGTGTAGCATTTCCAAGGACATGCGCAGTCGTCATTTTCTTTGACCAATCAGAAATTTATTATCCGAAATGCAAGAAGGAACATGGGTCCTCCCATGAAATAACTATACTCTATTCCACGAGAGAACATTAAAGGCCGGTATTCATAGTTATTTAAAACCGTCTTAAGCCCGGTGTCCACGATGCAAGAACTGTGTCCAAGTTTCGGTTTAAGCCAATCAACTTGCAGCTCTTACAGAAAAGTAGCAGTTTCATTGGCTTAAACCAAAACTTGGACACAGTTCTTGCATCGTGGACACCGGGCTTTAAGTTCAATCTTAAGATGTCATGAACCAATCACAGAGCCGTATTAGCGTCTTAAGACATTACTTAAAGCCCGCCCTAAGAGCACAGTTGACGGAAAGTCGACGGCAAGTCGACTTTTATAAGTCGACTTCTAGTCGACTTCTAAAAATGGCGGAAAGTCGACTAAAAGTCGACTTCTAAATAGTCGACTTCTAAAAATGGCGGAAAGTCGACTAAAAGTCGACTTCTAAATAGTCGACTTATAAAAAGACGAAAAACAGTCAAGCGGCGCGTGGCGCGTCATGCATCATCAATATGGCGGCGAATCTCGAGGAGGCTGGAGGACCAGATGAGTGGACCAGAGTTTACGCGAGTGCGAGGAATACGTGCCGCGAGACAGGACACGATAAGACGCCAGATAGTTCTTGCAGGTATGGCGGATCAAGTCGCGAGAAAGGTTTTGCCCGACGAGGTAAAAGAGGATCAGGATAAGGCCAAGTGGAAATATGCTTACAGGTTAGGTATGGTGTGTTATTAATTATCATCGATAATTAAGACCTATTGAATGCGACCTCTCCATTCTGTATCATCTTTCAGAACACCAGAAATGAAGGAACCTGTGTTCATGCATTCTTTGTGCGTCTACGGAAAATCAGTCCGGAATAGGTGGTTTATAAAGAGGTGTACGAAACGAATAAGATGTACATGCGAGGTGTCACGGTGATAGAACCCGAATGATTGCCGAAATTCGCCCATGCTATGCCATCTTAGTGAACCATTGGTTGATCCACCGCCAAGGTATTTTTATCACAATTGTTGCTTTATAATGTTTTTCCTACTTATTTATAAAGATATTTATAGATATAATCAATGAACCGGGAAGATCATTTGCCGCGTGTCTGGTACATTCGGAAAGGCCGAATGGGCACTACCATCGATGGATATAGAGCATCCGTGGACGGTGTCAAGTGGTTAGCGTATTTCTTCTTGGAGGGTCAAGTGTGCCCTAAGCTGAAACGATTTGTCCCGTCGCTGCTGACGACACCTGGGAGCATCACCAAGTCATGGGCCAGGTAAATCGTTATTCTATCTCCTTTCGATTTCACGTTGATTCATCGAATAGATTACATCAATTCAATACGATTTTTTCAGGTTGATACCACGCACTCAAGCAATAGTACAAACGCTGCAGTCGCAGGGAGTCGTGTCCAAACACAAACTGCTAGAAATCTGGGGTTCGGATAAAAAATGTGAGATTTTAATTTATAAAATAATATTTAGATATTATCATAGACTTCTATACAATACTAGACCGCTGACAGACATCTCGGCCGTGATGCTTGCCGCCATGTTGATTTTAGTCAAGATATGCTATACTACTATTCTATACAAGTGGTTTTATACAAGATTTCTATACAATAGTCTGGCATATACAGAATGTCCAAAAGAAAGGGTTTAATACTACAGGAGTAGTGGTTCGATTTCGGCATCCAAGTACGCTACACGTCGAAGGCATGACTTACAAACTTATTGATAACATGTACCAATATTTAACACAAAAACATTCGCCTGCTTCGTTATGTACTGTAATAACGAATGCAGATAAACGCACATCATGAGCAACTGAACACCCGATAGTGACTTATTGTTAATTCAATATGGCCGCACTCTTCACTAACACTTGCACCTTGCACTCGCATCAGCTTTTCGGCAGTGCGTCCATAGATGTTAGTGGTCTAGTATAAAAGTCTGTGGATATTATATATTTATAATATATATATATATATATATAAAACAATATTATTATATATTTACAACATTATGATAATAATATGATATATATTTATATAGCTAATTTTGCATATTGTTTCGCGATTAACGCTGGAATGTTTTAATTTTAGTTCTGTTATTGTCAGCTTACCAGAAGTGGCTGCCGGAATCCGCGCACGCAGAAGTGGCACAGATATGGCCGCCTTTGTAATTAAGAATAAAACATTAGGATTGTAATTATACAGTTTTTTAGATAATTAAATTATTTTATATATGAAAAAAAATCGAAATGCATCAGTTTTAGCCCTCCAGCAAGGGGTCGATTGTGTATCTTGAAATAATGAGGTAAAAATTACAAAAGTGAGAAAATTCATTAGCGCATCTACGATTTTATTTATCAAAATCTAATAAAATCTGTTAACTTTTGTTATTTTTACCTCGTTTCAAGATACACAATCGACCTCCAGACGTACGCGGCGGTTTATTTTATCGATTTTAAAAGTTGGCGGGAAGTCGACTTTTCGTCATGACGGGAAGTCGACTTTAAGTCGGTGGTTTTTGCGACATTCGCCGACTTCAAGTCGACTTTTGTCCTTAAAAATGTCGACTTCTCTGCCAAGTCAGTTTCGGTAGAAGTCGACTTCAAGTCGACTTAAAGTCGACTTTTTGCTCTTAGGGCGGTGTCCACGATGCAAGAACTGTGTCCAAGGCCGGTATTCATAGTCTTCAAGATCGTCTAATGACGATCTAAGACGCTAATACGGCTCTGTGATTGGTTCATGACATCTTAAGATAGAACTTAAGACGGTCTTAAATAACTATGAATACCGGCCCAAGTTTCGGTTTAAGCCAATGAAACTGCTACTTTTCTGTAAGAGCTGCAAGTTGATTGGCTTAAACCGAAACTTGGACACAGTTCTTGCATCGTGGACACCGGGCTTAAGACGGTCTTGAAGACTGTGAATACCAGCCTAAAGCCCGGTGTCCACGATGCAAGAACTGTGTCCAAGTTTCGGTTTAAGCCAATGAAACTGCTACTTTTCTGTAAGAGCTGCA